>NC_136271.1:98048855-98156355 GCF_964187855.1 Myxine glutinosa
TGTCGGGAGTATGCATTCAACCACGTGCGGAGATAGAGATAGAGAGAGTGATAGAGAGAGTGAGAGTGAGAGTGAGAGAAAGAAAGAAAGAAAAAGAGAGAGAGAGAAAGAAAGAGAAAGACATATGGAGGAGTGAAGGTCAGACTGGGCCAAATCAGGGGTGATTCTCAATTTTTCATACTACAAGGTTGTAATTTACCTAAAACTTGTGGCTGGGTAACAGAAACAAAACCATGAAATTTTTTTTCAAAAATATTGACGTCTTACGGTAAAACAGCCCGTTACCATAGCAACCGTTACAGACGACTCAAAAAATTCTTAAAATCGATGATTTCTCAGGCTGTGTGTGACCCCCAGAGTTTATTCTGGTACCAAAAGATTCAGAATTGAAAGCCAAGGATGATTGGATAGCTTAACAATGTCTGTGACACAATTCAATACAACTTTTATTCCAAAAACTCATTTTCATCTCAAATTTAAGGCATTTGTTTGAAAAAAAAATGAAAATTTTGCTTTTTAATCATAGGATAATCATTAATCAGAGCTATAGTCAAATTAAATGTACTTTAAATTAACTTTTGTCATTGATTAAGCTTTTTTATCTCAAATTTAAGGTCTGACATTGAACATTGATAACAAAATAAAAAACCTAGTCCCAATTGTAATCAATGGAGGCCAATGACTTCTTAGTCACAACCTCAGTGGATGTTGCCAGTCCATGCAGCTTCTCCCTGACGCCCTTCACAACCCTGTATAGAGCCTGGAGCTGCGCCTCAGATGTGGGGGCCTTGTTAGTGTTCAAATCTGTGGCGAGTCCAAGTGTCCGCTCTGCTGCGTCATTGACAACTGGGAGGTTGGCCACAACTTCCTTGCCATGACGATAGCTGTCTGAGGTGGGCCACTGTGCAACGGGGAGCTTGACAAAACTGGAGTCGATACCCAAGAGTTCAAACATGCTCCAAGAGTCGTAACCAACAAAGTCTTTGTTGAGGGCTTTACTCCCCAATTGCTGTGAGGCTGGCATCTCCTGTATCATGTTATGTGCAGTCCCATGGTACCTGAGCATAGCCCTTCTCATAGTCTGCTTGTCAGATGACGTTCTGTCCGAGAAGAGTGCCAAAGAGACCAATCTCTCTGAGAGGTACCACAAATGGTTTTGTAGCTTCTCTCGGGCCACAGTCACAAAGGACAGAAATTTGGCAGGCCACTTTGTTGGATTCTTTGCGATACTGGCCTCAGCCTTGAGGAGGTTCTTCATCAGGTACAGGTCGTTAGATGGTGCATCTGCAGCACTGGTACATGTCAACCACGCTTTAGTGTAGAAGACTGACATGAATGCAGCGAGACTGGTTATGTCTACCAGCTCTTCGGGTGTGTAGATATCTCCCAGCTGCCGACGGAAGAGTGCCACCTTTATAGTGTATAAAGTCTTGCTCATCCAACGGGCGTGGTGGAATGCCCCAGGAGCTTTGATAGTGATGGTCCTCATACCATCAGGGACAGTCCCTCCAAGAAACAGCAGTGTGAGGTGTGCCAGCTCCAGGTAGTCGTGTCGAAGAGTCTCCTTTGTGCTATTCTCCATCCACGTCTGAAGGAAGGTGATGGTGGCATGTACATGGCCAGCCAGCTCTCTCTGTTGAGCAGACACCTCGACCAATGTGGAGTTGCCCTGGTCCAATTCACTCCAAGTGTTGAGCAGTCGCTTGAACAGCTGTTCATTAGGTCCTGTGGTGGGGCCATACACTATTGAGCAAGACGCCCCTCCAACCAAATCGTGGATGTGGTGCCGACACGCCAGTTGCAGAAGACTCCTGCCAAACTCAGTCTCCAGTCTTACTACGACTCCACTCTTGACCCCAGAGTTCACTGCCGTTGTATCGAAGACAAGAGCGCCTATCCTTGATGTGTCGATTGGGTGCTCATTGAGGACCTGGATAGAAAATAAATAGAATAAGGTAAAGACACCAATGATAACTTATATTCTACTAATAATAGAACATAAGTTAGAATATACTTTATAGACTAATATCAATTTTATCATTGATCAAATTAGTGTGGAATGCCAAATTGCTAATTTGCTTCATTATTATATTAACAATAACTAACATATTCCAAGTACATTCTTAATTTGATGTAGCTACTTACAAGTAGTTCTTTTTGTATAATTAAACAAAATCCACAACACCCTTTGGCTGTGGTACCTACAACTACACCGCTACTGTTACTTCACTTTTAGACTTTGGATATTTCAAGTTGGACAGTTTTACTGTCTTCAATGAACAAACATAAGAAACTTCCAAAATTTACAAAACTCAAATCTAAATTGTATAACTAAAAAGCGAAAAATAAGGATTGTTATTAACTTAACAGAACTGTAGAGCATAAATACCTGAATAATCTTTGCCGCCTCATTTTCAGCAGTTGACCTCCCTTCCATCCCAACAATTGACAGCAGTACCTCCTGGCCATCTGTCCCTGTCAGTATCACGGCCACTCGCTCCATGTCCTTGCCCACATGGGTTAGGGACTTGATCAGCTTCCCGTCCCAGTGCAGAGCATACATTTTGGAAGTGCTGTCACCAAGTTGCCACTTAGCGATGTCTCCCGCCTTCTCCACCCTCACAGACTGTCTCCTCCTCCCCGTTGTGTTCACTGATAGGTTGTACTGCTCCAGGTTCTTCCCGTCGTCTTTGTGAAAGGCAGCAGCCAGTTCTGTGATTGCCCTATTTGAAATTGCGTACTTGTCTGCAATCAAGCAGGCATCCTTTGGAACTCCTTCCAGCTTCTTGATGACCTTTGGGGATTGCACAGGAACAGTGTAGAGTGGTGTGTCAGTGGTCTCCTCAGAGTCATCAGTATCTTCTGATACATCTACATTAGGGGCAGTGCGCAGACAATCCCTATCTCTTCTCACCTGCTCTGCCTGCTGATCAAGAAACTTGCGCTTCCTCCTATTTGCTAATTTCTCATCGCTAGACCCAAGCGTTGCTGTACGTGTACAGCTATCCCCACGTACACCTTTTAGGTAAAGCCAGTCTTCTTTATCTCTCTTGTCTTGCTTCTCCACAGCTTGTGCTGCTTCCAATTTCTTCTCAACGTCAGGTTGAACGACCCAAAATGTCTGCCTCATATTTGCTAAGAAGTCCTTCCTTTTCTTGGTCTCTGCATCTGTCGTCCTACTCTTCTTACTCTTCCTTAGTTTGAACTCCTCAATATCCCTAAATATCATCTTCTCTATGGCTTGCCACGACATGAGGGTAAAACCGGTATTTCCCCACCAGTCCTGCAAGTCCTTCACTACAAGCTTGACTGCATCCTTTTTGCTAGACTGAAGGTGGCTGGTTTCCTGCAGATGTCTGTGATACCCATGGTACTGGAGCACAACCAGTTCCCCTGTTGGTGGATAAGGGCCAGTGAATCCCTGGTTTCCTGGTAGATTGAGGATGGGGGGACACTTTTCGAAGAGCCACAACACGGTCTTGGCTTTTGTATCCATGCCTAATTGCCTATGTGATGCATTGTAATAAAAAAAACAATTATTAATATAATGTTTGAATGAGAAAAGTAAACAAAAACAGCATACTTGCCTGATGAATGGTTACAGTAACAACCGAAAGCAGGCATTAAAATTAATGATTGTAAGCTGCTTTTGTTAACTTTTTTTAATTGAAATTAAGATGGCCAAATTGAAACAACGTTATAACAGTTATAAAAACTGGACAATACAAGGTTGTAAAAGACAATTTAAAGTAAATTTAATTTGATTAATGGTTATCCTATGATTAAAAAGCAAAATTTTCAATTTTTTTCCATGAATATGCTTGAAATTTCAGACAAAAATCAGTTTTTTGGATAAAAGTGGTATTGAATTGTGTCACAGACATTGTTAAGCTATCCAATCATCCTTGGCTTTCAATTCTGCATCTTTTGGTACCAGAATCAACTCTGGGGGTCAAACACAGCTTGAGAAATCGTCAATTTAGGCATTTTTTGAGTCGTCTGTAACTGTTGCTATGGTAACGGGCTGTCTGACCGTAAAACATCAATATTTTTGATTTTTTTTCTTCATGATTTTGTTCCTGATACTCACTCACAACTTTTAGGTAAATTACATTGAATTAGGAAAATCACCTCCGATTTGGCCCAGTCTAGCGGCCCTGAAGGTGTATTTTGTACTGGAAGTCATTTAAGTTACCATAGAAAAGAAAGAGTGTGTTGGTTAGCAGTGAGATCTGTATCGGTTGCCAATTTATGCAGCAGCTGCATCATTTTCTGGGGTTGCGGTTGTACCCCTGCTGCAGTGCCCCCTATTACCAATCAGCTGGTACTCATTCTGCCGGCCTTGGAATGATGACAGGGGCTCAAACTCAGGACCCTAAGATCTCATGCCAGCCACTTTAACCATTAAGCCAACACCAGTCTGGAAAGTGTTGAGTAGTGCAGTATTCAATGTTAATATCACAAACACTTTCCCTTTTTAATGTTTTATGTGTCACAGCAACATCATGATCCTGTTTTGTGTCGTCGTTAACCATCAAAACAGATTTTCATTGAGGGGTCGAGTAACAACAAGCATCTGAACACCATCAATATCCGGCACATTGCTAACTCGATCCGCACGCATGGGACCGGAATCATGAACACCACGGTGAGGGCACGGCGAGTCAGGTGAAATACAATTACATTGGTTTTGAGTCATTTTGAACATGCTGTTCGTGATACCTTGACCTTTCCCTATGTGCCAGGTGAACTTCACATATCAGTTCCTGCGGAAAAAGTTCTTCATCTTCAGTCAGTTCATGTATGACGAGCACATAAAGTCGAGGCTCATCAAAGACATCCGTTACGTCCGCGAGACAAAAGAGCAGAATGAGCAAAAGGTATGAACAAAACTTTGGTACACTTGGTTGGTTCTTTGCTACGAGATGTCTAAAAAGTTTTGCTGTCAATAACGTTTTCTCCTGACCATGAAACGAAACTTGGCATGGACGTTGGTCTATTTCTATGTAATGTCATCTGGTGCCGCTCTTTTTTCTCACAGCAATGGGTCGGAGGAAAATCCTTTTGACTTCCTCTTGCAACTGTAAAATATTATTTTCATCTGTATTTATATTTTTTTCCTCATGTTTTTTGTCTCCTTTATATAACACTCGGTGTGCCTGCCTGTTGCTTCCACGGATCGGTTTAATCAAAGGATCGCATGTTGTACTTCACAAGCATCTTGCGTGTATCTGAGAATCTCAATATGAATGTAAAATCCAACTTCCACAGTATTGTTTTTTTTTGTTTGTTTTTTTGTATACAGAATCGAGGCTCGTGTAAGAGCTAACACATTGAACATGAAAACATGCACAGACACATAAAACACACAATGAATGGAGTGGGAGACGAGAGGGGGAGAGAGAGAAGCATACAAGCACAACAACAGAAGAGAGCAGGGACGTCGTTAGATCTGTGGAAGGGAGAGGGCTGGGGGAGGAGTGAAGTGTACACAGTATAAAGCAAATGAACACTACTAGGAATTTCAGGAAAGAAGTTGGGGATTGAAAGAGGCGGATTTGGGGTGATTAAATGGTGGTAGAAAAGATCAAGGTTTTGGACGGGGGAAGATAAGAGATGGTGGTGAACAGCTGTTTTAAAGACCTGGAAGGAGGAGTGGGATTGAAGAGAGTGTGGGAAATTGTTCCAGAGGTGGGAGAAAAGAGGAATGAAAGAGTGAAGGTGAGCAGAGAGTCTTGATTTTGGCAGTTTCACCAGAAGAGGGTTGCTGGCAGATCTTGTGAGTCCTGCAGGAATAATTGAGGGACAGAGCACAGACAGAGCAGGTGGAGCAAGGCCGGAGAGGAGTCGGTAGAAGACAGACCACCAACCTGCCTGCGGTGAGCGAGTGGAAGGCCCTCAGAATCAGCTTCATCGTGGGAGATTCCAATGATTCTGAATTTTTGGTTTCAACAGCGTGAAGCCGAGCTAGGTGTGAGGCAGGAGCACCAGCCCAGAGGGGAGAGAAGTATTCCATTGAGCTGTGGATGAAAGCCTTGTATGTGGTGAGGAGCTCAGGTGTGCCAAGGAAGGACTTCGCACGACGGAGGATGCCCAGTCGGCGACTGGCTTTGGAGGCCAGCTTGGAAATGTGGTTTTCCCAGGAAAGATCATGGCAGATAGTGAGACCCAAACGCTTGAGTGACAGATCTCCTTTCAGATGATTGTTGAGAAAGAAGATAGGAGGGTTTTCCAGACGGTCTTTTCAGAGAGATATAGTGAGAGAGTGAGATTTGTCAGGATTGAAAGACATGTCGGGATTCAATGTTCCACTTGTTTGCCCTGTCTGTGATTTTGTCCAGGTCTGCAGAGAGTGAGGAGGCTGCAGACTGCAGATCTGAGGGATGAGTTATGGAGTGGCAGAGAGTGGAGTCATCAGCAAAGAGATAGAGAGGATTTTCCAGAGAGTTGGATAGATCATTGATGAAGAGCAAAAAAAGCACAGGGCCCAGAACACTACCTTGGGGAACTCCAGCCTGAACAGGAAGGTGAGATGCAAGGATTCCATTCAAGGCCACAAGTTGACTGCAACCAGAGAGGAAGTCGGCAAGCCATGTGTGGAGGTTTCCATGGTTTCCATGGTGCCAATTGAGTGATAATATCGGACTTGCAGTAATGGTGTAAGTTTGCCCGAGAGAGGCGGGTCGTTCCCTTACACTTTATCGTCGAATCGTTTTCAGACTATCGGATGTTCTAAGAGTATTGTACAATTAATATTATTTACCCTGATTTATCTGTTCCTTGCCCTTTCCCCTCACCTTCCTCTCCACTCGCAATGCATGTGCGAAGTACCCATTTGATCGGGCCGACAAGTTCAACCGTGGAATTCGGAAGCTTGGAGTTACACCTGATGGGCAGAGTTACCTCGACCAATTCAGACAACTCATCAGCCAGATCGGTACTCTTTATGGGGCAGAAAAGGTGGTAGATCAGGGCAGGGAGATGCTGCCAAGTAACAACGTTTTTGTGCGGTTCTAAGGATGGGTTAATACTTCCTGAATCACTGACAGTTACAAAAAGGTGGTGGTAACATTCAATTTGGTTATTCCGCAGATGTCGACAGATATCGATTTTATCAAAAATTATTCAGAGCTTCACTGCTTATGTTGGATGTTTTCTCCTCTTTTATTTACATTTTTGTCTTCCAGGTAATGCCATGGGCTATGTGCGCATGATCCGCTCTGGTGGCTTGCATTGCTGCAGCAATGCTATCCGGTACATGGTTGTGTGATTGTTTAATTGGCCAATTTAATTGACTTTATTTTTAAGCCCTTTCCATATTCCTTCAATATGTGTCTTCCTCGTTCATCCCATAAATTACACTTTGCTCCAAGCTCCCTTTTCTTTCTCTCCACACTATCCCTCACCTCCCTTTGCGCTCCATTCTTACTTCCTTTTCTTCTTTTTTTTCTTTTTTATTTTAGCGACCATTGTTCCATGCATACATCATAAGTCGATGCACCCGTAGAGTTGGACTTAGGGGATGCTTTAGGAAGTATGATGATTATCACTTTGTCATGTCCTGTAACAAATTGGGCCATCCAATCAAGATTGTGTGATTTAGACTTTAGTACTGGCGTTTTACGTGAATCGACTCATGATCATGCAATGTTGGTGCCTCAGCTCGGAGTAGGGAGGAGCTTGGACTCTGCGTGATCGTCGGTCGGAAGATGACGCGAGGTCCCAGAAAACGCCATTGTTTTTTTCATCAACTTGATTAATAATTGGAAGCTTTTATTGTGATGTTGATCTTCCACGTGTAATATGTGGTACAGCTATTTTTGGGGAAATTGCCCGACGAGTTTGGAAACATATAAAGAACAAACTGCTTGCTATCATATATATCTAATATATTAAAGTTATTAATTACACCAGTTATCGGGCGTGCATGCGTGCGTGCGTAAGCGAAGGACCGCATTCGAATTTGGTGTGTGGGTGCAACCCACGTCAAAATCCAAGATGGCCGCCGCCATGTATGTCTGAACCTTGTGAGCAGAATATCTTGAAAAATAAGCGAAGTACCAACTTCTAATCTGGTGTGTGGGTGTGTCTAGGCATTAGGAAGAACGCTATTGACAATTGGGTGGCCACGTCAAAATCCAAGATGGCCGCCTCCATGTATGTCTGAACCTTGTGAGCGAAATATCATATCGTAGCATGTTTTCTGCGTCTTCCACTTTGTCAACTCACATCACTTCACCGACGGGGGACCTAGGCGTAACGCTTGTTAATTATAAAAGTTATTAATATTAATTTTAATATATAAAAGAACAAATTGAGTACCAGCTTGCTGGGATGAATGATCACGGTGTGTACCCCGATTTAGAATAGGTGCACCGTATCCATGCGCATCGTAAGAGCGTGACCAAGGGTTGGCGTCAGGAAGGGCATCCGGCCATAAAAAAAACATTGCCTCAAACAGGGAACCATGATTGGCATGGGGCCCACAAGGCTAACCCCCGCTCTAGCGGGGAAAATGGCCTTAAAACGATCATTCATTCATTCATTCATTCATTCATTCATATAAAAGGAGCTTGGTCGTGGTGTGCTTGCATGAGTGCGTCCGACGTCCGTGCATGCGTCTGTGCATGCATCCGACCGTCGACGGGCCTTATATTCTAGTCTATATTATAAAGCAGGAGTGTCCATCCGTCCCGAAACTACTCCCTCAATTTTTGGCTCGCCCCGCCAAACCTTCTATGGAATGTTTTGGGGTCCCAGCGGATGTTGTAAGGTAGGTGGGACATTTCATAAGTTCACGATGATGTAAACACGATGACGAACATTTGCTCGTTTGATAATATCTCAACTTTTATCCATCCTAAGGTGAATAAGAAGTTTCAGAAATTTCTCACTACTACAATTATTAGTTTGACTTTCGATTTGTATGAAGTGTTTTGTATCCGCTCTTTCTAGCTGGCAGATTCATCTGTATTGGTTATCACATCAGATCGATCAATATTCATTTACCTCACGAGTGTTTTTAACATTGTATTTTGTTGTATCAATGCTCCATTATGTGTGATTGGAATGATTCTGTTTGGAATGAAAATATAGAGAGATTGAGTTTAAAGCAGAATGAGGAAATGATCTGAGGGTTTCCACCTGTGACATTCGTGGATTTGGCATTTGTAGTTAGTTTCTCCATTGACCACGTGCAGAAACATTCAGCTGCAGATTTTTTTTTTTGCCCAAGTCAAGGCATCGACAGCAATGAATGGCACAGGAATTGTGTGTGTGTGTGTGTGTGTGTGTGTGTGTGTGTGTGTGTGTGTGTGTGTGTGTGTGTGTGTGTGTGTGTGTGTGTGTGTGTGTGTGTGTGTGTGTGTGTGTGTGTGTGTGTGTGTGTGTGTGTGTGTGTGTGTGTGTGTGTGTGTGTGTGTGTGTGTGTGTGTGTGTGTGTGTGTGTGTGTGTGTGTGTGTGTGTGTGTGTGTGTGTGTGTGCGCGCGAGTGTGTGCGTGCGTGCGCTCAACATCAAAAGAAACATCAAATCTTTAGAAGGACACTCATTGAAATATCATATCTGTGATATTTCCAGCCAGACAACAACTCCATGCAAAAATGAAAAATATTTGAACACAGAGGTAAGTTCAGCTATCTTTACTAAACACGTCAATAAACAAGAGGTTGCCTCAATCACAAAAAAGTAAAAAGCATGAACATCACAAGGGGTGGTGCAACAAAAGTCACAGCACTGCAACACAAATGCACGCACCTGAATATAGTCAAAACAAAATGACAGGAATGGACACAACACTCCTAACAGTCAAGGACAGAATGACAGCAGTCCTCAATATCGTGTGTGCCCTCCCTGAGCTGTGATGCAGGCTGTACACCTCTGACGGATGCTTTGTACCAGGCGTCTGATGCGGTCCTGCGGAAGTCTGTCCCACTCCTCCTGCAAGCCTTGAATGAGCATTTGGCGATTGACAGCCGTTGAACTCCTCGATGCAAGACGTCGACCACGCTCATCCCATAAATGCTCAATGGGATTGGGTTCAGTGCAATAAGGCATCCATGGCATTCACTTCAACACCCTGTTCCTGGAAGAAGTTGGTGGTCAGGCATGCAGCATGGGGTCGAGCATTGTCCTGCTGGAAAACTGCCCCATGTTAAGTGAGGAGCTCAGAGCCGTGTTCAGGTTTGTGTACCACTGAAGGCGATGCAAGGATGACAGCCTGGCAGCGAGGATGATGTCAGCAAGAGGCTCGTCTGGTCCAATGGACGTTCCATGACAGGACCAAATGGGATGGTGCATGAACCTTGCCCCTGGCAGCCATGCCTGGAAAAGACGGGGCATGAACCTCGACCCCCGCCTAGCTCCTCCAGACAGATAAAAGACAGAAATCTTTTTCAAAATAACAATAAAAACAAGACACAGGGAGGTGAAATCCACTTCATGTGATGTGCGCACAGAATAAGACAAGTGTTCAGTTACATCCGTAGGATGTCTCATAAATAAAGATCGAAGCCTACCTGACGCTAGGCCGAGGTTTCAGACTTTAGCACGCTCACGAGGCTATGCCGTCAAATAAACTTTTCCAAGCCGTAATTTTGACGGGCTTTTTACCAGTATACTTGTATTTCCGATCTGCGTGTGTATATCATTTCTCTTATTGGTTTAGTGCAGCCCTTAATAGTGGTTTGATGGGACATTTCAGTTCCCACAGATTGGCTCCAGACTATATCCGGTGTGCACTGGCAGTTGTGCACGACTGCGTGTGATTAAAATGTAAGATAAGATCAGTGCCCTCAGGGGCGCGAAACCCAGTTAGAAAGCCACGTCACCCTCAGGTAAATGGGAATTAGATGGAGGACCTTGGGGGATATGGTCGACTAATTGGTGTTCGCGGTTGATTAGCAACATGCCCCGGATCGTGGTTTTTTTCCGTGCTCTGTGGCCTCAGGTCCGCTTGTTCGGGAAGAACTGAGGTTCCCCCTCGTAGGAGACCCCAAAAGCCACGACTGTAACATATATATATATTTTTTTTTTTTTTAAAGTTTCGTGTACACAACGGTGATGTGCTTTCTTTTTCACCTGTGGTGCAGGTTTGTGCCTGACCTGGAGGACATTGTGAACTTTCAGGAGCTTGCGAAGGAAGACAAACTCTCAGAAGAGACTTGTGCTGCTGCGAAGTAACCAATTTGAGGATTTTCACATTTTATTTGATTATTCTTTGTGAAGCCAGACACACAGTTCTGTAATATTCAACCGTTGTATTTATTTATCCCGCCCACCCCGTCCCCTTTAAGCGGACAATTCTAATCGGTCAGATCCACATTGGTTCAAGGTGGCATAAAATGTGTGGAAATCCCATGTGAATGCTGTAATCGTTACGTCACTAACTTTGGTAAATTGCTGGTGATTTGTTTAGATAGTTCAGATGTTAGGTTGGTGGCCTCTGTTTTTATTTTAAAATTAGCTTTCCACCGGGCTTGCTCCTTTTGCTATCTCAGCCCTCCGACCTCCTTCCTCCACCTCCCCCGTCCTCAACTCCTCCAGGATTCACAGGTTCTTCCATAACCCCTTCTGGGATGAACTCCCAAAATCCAGGCCTCATCTGTTTTGTTCTTTTCTCCAGTCTGTGGAATCACCTTATTGGGGCTGTTCCATCCCACTCTTCCATCCTGGGTTTTAAACAGGCAGTGCACCACAACCTCATGTCATCCTCCCATCTCTACCCATTAATTGTTTCTACCCATATTGACCCAACCCAACGCAATCCCCTTCCTGGCAGGTTTCTGGTGTTTCCTCCCCTCCTCCTCCTCCTTCTCCTCTCTCTCTCTCTCCATTTTTTTTCCTGTTCAATCATCCCTTTGCTTGATGTGTCCATCTGTTGCCCCACAGTCGGTTCGTCACCTTGCTCTTGCATGAGCCTCGATCTTTTGTAAATATAAAAATCACGTCTTCTTTGCCACTCTACATTTGGTGGGTAGTTGTGCAAAAAGGTATTTGGGAAAGAGTCCCAAGTGTGCACATCCGCTTTTCAGGAAATCCCAAAGTACCTTTTGTGAAAATTCCCAGAGACTTCCCATGAGACAAATTGTCCAGGATTTTCAGGGGCGAATCCCTCCAGTGTTTGGACCGGCTTTAGGGTGATACGGTGAGCAGAGCACCCGTGTTTACACTATTATTTCCTCTTACACAGGCAGTTGGATGTTGTGTTGGACATGCTGACGAAGAACTTTGCGGAAGGGACAGAGTATTTCAAGATGCTTGTTGCGGTCTTTGTGCCCGAGTTCCGTAGCTCCAAGAACATGCACCTTCGGAACTTCTACATCATACTGCCTCCTTTGGTAAACTTGTGTTTGCCATCCATCGGTTGGCAAAGCTGCCCTTTTGAATGGATATTATCTTTTTGGTGATGACTGTTTTTAAAGGATTTTTCTTTTACTTCAGTGCATCTTTCATTTGCAAATGAAATTGTGCTCTTTGCTAGATTTTGAACTTCGTAGAACATTCCATCAGCTGCAAGGAGAAGTTGAACAAGAAGAACAAACTTGGAGCTTCGTTCACAGATGATGGCTTCGCTATGGGTTGGTATCGGCATCTGCTCGGTCTATCTTGTGCTGTTTTTTGTTGTGGGAATCTAAATTCCAGGTTTGCCTTGTTCTCCAGTGTGCTGCCTTTGCACTTGGCATTCAAGAGTTTATCGTCTTTTCATTCCCTCTGCACCTTTTCCCTTTATGTAATGCAAGATCTGTACCTACCATGACGTGAGGATACATCAGGAGAATTGTGCTTCCTTTGTACTCTCAAGTGTACCATTCCGAGGGGCATAACTGTTGTGAGATGATCCGATCTGTGAGCAGAGTTGACCTGTTGTATTTCCTCATGAAAGAGCTGTCAAAAATACAGACACTAATCACATGCTCGCATGAAAATGGAGACATCAGACTAATTTGGTCATTGACCTTTGCGGAAGTTCCTTCATGGAACACATTGGGTACTGATGGCACAATCTAGTGCGCGCACTTTTCTCTTTAGCGCAGGCACCTGTAACAGCAGGCACCTTTAGTGAGAAAACTCCATAATGGATAGCAACCCATGGGGTGTATCCGTGCTCTATCCTCTAAATGCTGAGCAGCAAGCAAGGAAGTGTACGTCATTTTTAAAGTGTTTGGTATGACTCGGCCGGGGGTCGGGTTTGAACCACCGACCTCCTCGACTCAGAGCGGACGCCCTAACCATTACGCCACCATAATAACCACACACAAATCTGATAACCATAATTTTTGGCTATACACTGCTTATCCTGTTGTGGTGTCATTTGCTTGTTTCATTTATCAGTCCCCTACTGGTTTCACTGGAGTGGACTATAGGTTTGCTCTCCGTACGGCCGTCCGTCTATCCGTCCCACCTGTGGTTTTCCAGAGTTTTCCCCCATACCTTTTAACATATTCAATTGAAACTTAGTAAATGGTTTTACCATGATAACTTACAGAACAAGTTTGAGTTTTGGGGCATTTCCAGTTTCATGCTGATCTTTGCATTGGTAACGAGTTACACCCCTTAGTTTTGATTGTCAGCCACACACACACACTGTCATCATGCCTCACTTGAGTCTTTGCCACTTAGCTGAGCTAAAAATGGTGCAAATATTCTGAAATTGCAATCTATTCTGGAGCCTTTCATACATGAAACTATTTGTCCTACTGTATATGGCTCACAATTGCTGAGTGCTTGGAACAAGAACATTCATTGGGATTGCTAGGGGACATGTATTCACTGTGTGCTTGTTACTTCTGCCGCCAAAGGTGTACGGAGGTTATGTTTTCACCCCTATCTTTGTTTGTTTGTCTGCCTCGCTCTCTCTGAGAACAGGATATCTCACATCTGAATATATTCAAAAAGTTTCAGCCGAATCCGTCAAAAAAGTTGTAAATGGATTTGGCCGAAATTTGGCGGTCAAGTTGAGTGTGTGACAAGGGGGAAATAATTACATTTTGGTGAAGATGAGGATCCGGATACTGGAATTTTTCAGTGATTCTTCATCATAGAGTGAAAGGGCTAAAACCGATATATAACACAATATCTCAAAAGCTCGTGCCCGGATTCGGACGAAACTTGGACAGGTTGGGTGTGTCACAAGGACGAATCAATTTCATTTTGGCGAAGATACCAATCCGGATCTCGATACAAGAACTTTATAATTTTCAAGTAATTCTTCACCATTGATAGATGGGGCAAAAAACGATAAATAGCATGATGTTTGAAAAGGTTGTGGATGAGTTTGTTGTGTGACAAATACAAACTGATTCGATTTTAGTTCAGGTCCGGATTCAGATCCAGCCTATCAGTGGGATACAAAACAAACTGTTCAGCCTGGCGGAGGTATGCGATGGTATGTATGACAGCTCACTTACTCTGCCTGGACAATATGGTACGTTTAACGTCCACCAACTAATGCCGGCAGATGAGATGCTAAGGTTAATGTAGATCCGAGGGACAGCACACACATTGATGCCCTGCCATGCCTGTGACACACCAGGATGACATTTTGTTTCTGGGCCGAGATTCAAACCCAGCTGGAGGCCATCCCTGCCAGCACATAAGTCTCACCAACAGTCAAGACTTTACCTGGGCCAACCACATAGCAAAGCTTGCCTTTAAAGTAGACTGGGCATCCTCCGTCTATCCAAGTCTTTTCCTAGGAAATCAGAGCTACTTGCAGTCGATAAGCTCTTTCTCTGTATCTCCACCATGGGCTGGCTCCCCAGCATCACATCTGTCTTTGCTCGACTCTATAGAATATAAAGCTCTCAAAATTATTGGAATCTCCCATGATGACGTCGGAGCACTAGGTCTGTTGCTCAGATCCAGGACAGGACGGAGGCCTTTGTTTTATACCGTCTATTCTCCAACATTGCTCCATTGGTTCTCTCAGTCCTCCGACCTTCCCTATGTACTCCAGGATGCACGAGTTCTTCCAGTAACCTTATCCTGGTTAAATTTCCAAAATCCAGGCTGACTCCACACCTAAACTCTTTTATTCCTCACTTCTCTGGTCTATGGAACCACCTTTCAGAGGTTGCTCTGTCTCACTCTTCCATTGAGGGATTGAAGCAAGCAGTGCATCACCACTGTGTGTCATTCATAATTCTGATTCCTGACCTTTATTACACCTATTTTTTTTTTTTTTTTTTTTTTTTTTTTTTTTTGGTATACTGAATCGAGGCTCGTGAAAGAGCTAACATTTACTTCACAAACAAATCAACCAGACAAACAAAATATATAAAAAGAGGGAGCGGAAGACAAGAGAAGGGGAAGCACACAAACACTTGAGAGCACACAACATTTAAGAGCAGGGAGATGTGTGGGAGGGAGAGGGCTTGGGGGGAGGAGGCGTGGGAAGGGGGGGGGGGGGGGGGTTGGAGAAGTATAAAACCTTAACCTTTGCTAACCTTAACCTTAACCTTAACCTTTGCTAACCTTAACCTTAAACCTTAACCTTTGCTAACCCAACTATCTCACCTGCTAGTTTCATTGTTTCCTCCCCTCCCCCCTCTCCTTTTTTTCCTTTTCCATTCATTCCCTTGATGTTTGTCCCATACTCAGCTCTACCTTGCTCTTCCCTGAGCCTCGTTCTTGCAAAGACTCGAACGGCAACCTTGCGCCGTTGACCGATATGCCTCCTCCATCATTAGTACATCATTGTACATACTTGTACCAAGTTTGAGTTGAATCTATTCAGCTGTTCTCAAGTATCACATTTCAATTCAATTCAGTTCAACTTTATTATCATTGTACAGTGTACTGGGTAACAGTTCAGCCGTAAAACATTGCTTCAAAAAGGGGACCGAAAAACAACAACAACCACAGTTCCCGAAAAAGGCCAACCCCCGCTTGCGGGGAAAAATGGCCTCTAAAGGTGGTTTTTTTAGTGTACAAATACAAGGTACAACGAAAAGTGAGCTTGCAAGCTCCCAATATACGGTGCAAAACGCCATTGTATGTAAATGATGAAATGTAAACATGGAGTGTAAACAGTTACTATACAGGTACTACAGTGCATTCAGAAAGTATTCAGACCCCTTCACTTTTTTCACATTTTGTTATGTTGCAGCCTTATGCTGAAATCGTTTAAATTCATTTTTTCCCTCATCAATCTGCACTCAATACCCCATAATGACAAAGAGAAAACAGGATTTTCCCCAAGACGGAAGCCTCTCCTCAGTGAAAGACACATGAAAGCCCGCTTGGAGTTTGCAAAAAAGCACCTAAAGGACTCAGACTGTGAGAAACAAGATTCTGTGGTGGTATGTCCGGCGGCGGGAAGTAGCCAATGTATTGGCTGAGTTAGTGGTATGTGACCGAGTTCAGCTGGGTAACAGCCCTAGGGAAAACGCTGTTCCTGAGGCTAGTCGTGCGGGCTCGAATTCATCTGAAGCGTCTCCCAGATGGCAGGAGAGCCGTGGCTGGGGTGGGTGGGGTCCTTGATGATGCTGCGTGTTCTCTGCAGGCAACGTTTCTGATAGATGGCCTGAATACCTGGTAGCTGGGTGCTGTTGATGTACTGGGAAGTTTTAACTACCTGCTGCAGAGCTTTCTGGTCAGAGGTGGAGCAGCTGCCATACCACACCGGAATGAAGTTTGTCAGGATGCTCTCTATTGTGCAATGGTAGAAGTTGTGGAGAAGCTGGGGGGACAGAATGGCTCTCTTCAGCCCTCCTTAGGAAGCATAGATGCTGCTGAGCCTTCTTCACCAGAGAGGAGGAGTTGAGGGACCCTGAAAGGTCCTGCATAATGTAGACGTCCAGGAACTTGAAGCTGTGGACCCCATCCACCTCTGCCTCATCGATGTAGATGGGGGTGTCTGCTGCCGCCTCTGGACTTCCTGAAGTCCACAATGAGCTCCTTGGGCTTCTTGGTGTTGAGGGCCAATTGTTTTCAGAGCTCCAAATCACAAGGTGTTGGACCTCCTCTCTGTAGGCTGACTCATCATTGTTGGTGATCAAGCCTACCGCCGTGGTGTCGTCCGCAAACTTGACGATTGTGTTGGAGTTGCGGACAGGCACACAGTCATGACTGAAGAGGGAGGAGAGAACGGGGCTCAGCACGCATCCTTGTGGAGCCCCGGTACTCAGGAGTAGTGTAATAATGTTGCTTCTGGGACACCTCCGTTTAACATGGGAAATCCCTATCTAATGTCATTTACCCCCTTGTCTTTTTCAAAAATCATAAACACCTCTATTTCTCCCACCCTCATCTTTATGAACCTTTTGTCTGTAGTACCTATCCTTAATGTTGTTCATTAGACCACTCAAACACTACAAATATTTGTTTTCTCTTATAGACCTATCATCCTTCTTCTACATATCATCTGGCAGATTAATCTTTGACCCATTCACTTCCATATTAATTCTTTCCCTCCCTCATTGTCCCTAAAGACCTCTATTTCTCTCACCCTGTTCTTTACGAACCTTCTAACCTTTTGACATGTTATCCTTATTCATTAGACCACTTAAACACCTGTGATCCTTCTGACCTTATGGACCTTTTAACCTTTTACTCTTAATATCATCTGGTGAATATAACCCACTCAAACATCGACCCGACAAATATTTGTTTATGTGTGGGAAATAATTTAATTCTCCTACAACTCTCCTCACCGTCTAATATATTAACAAAAAATATGTTTGAGTTTGGTTCTTTATTAAGATATTTTAACTGAGCTAAGATAAAATGGTAAACCTCCCTCAATGTTCTTGTTTGAGCGCCTCCAGTGCCACATACCATTTTTAAATTAAAGTATATATTTTCCTGACAACCATCAAAGTTTTCCGACCACTCAAAAATATTTCCATCTTTTTTACCCAATTCACCGGTATTTAAATTAATTCTCTTATTTGTTTTGTGAATTTTTTTACCAGTTGCCTTTTCAATTATACCTATTTGATATTTTTCACATTCGTTATGTTTTCCATTTATATACCAAGGTTGATTACACCTCCACTCTTTAGTCTGGTTAATACTTGGTTCTATCATTTATATAATAGTAAAAAAGGAGGCGGTAGCCCGTTAAAATCCCTAACCCCCTTTTTAACTTATCACTTATATACTTATATAACCATAAGGGAGACTATCAATTCCATTTTCTAAAATAAACCTCTTATCATCAAAAGCCCCCAATGCTTTCTTATTTATCTCTTCTGAATATAATTGATGTTTATAACTTCTTATTCCATTAATCTTTCTAAACTCTTCTTTCTTTGTTGTTAAACAGTTATAATAATCCTTAAAGTTTATTGTTTCTTTAATAACATTTTTCTTTACACCTTTTAACTTCTTATCAGTCTTTTCAACGTTATTCACAATGTATTTATAAGCATAAGCCTTTGACCTCAATCCCACAAATTCACTCATAACATTTCCTCCTAATTCATCCTTGAACTTTCCAATCACCTTTTTATTTTTAGAAGAGAACAACTCACTCTCTGGACTGTAATTACTCGTGTCATAGATATTAATGTCTCTTTTCATGTCTGAATAAACATCGTTGGTATTAATTTTCAAAATAAAACTATCTGTATCCATATAAAGTAGATTAACATCATTTTGATATTTCTTCAAGTTATTATAAAAGTAATCATACATTAATGACTTTGATAAATCAAGAATTGTTGTTCCAATATAAATAGGTTTGTTCATTTCAATACTCTCTTTAATCAAATGGATCGCACAAAAGTTCTCAGTAAAGACCTCAGCTCGAGTAAAACTCGGTCTATTAATTAATTTTGATGCTTGTTCCCAAGATGTTGATAGTCTGATATTTTGTCTTTTCCTCACATTCTCCATAGTCTTACCAAAGACCGCATTATTCATCAATTTATAAAAGTCTTTCTCAAAATCTGTTTTTGACTCTGTTCTTCTTTGTGTATTAAAATCAATGTACCCCTTTAACCAATGACTTTGATTGAACTTTAGAACCCTATGGATCTTCTCTACTCTTAGACCTTTTGATAAATATTGTCGCAAATTTCTTTGGTGTAGAACATAATTTTTCTTGTTATATAATGTAGTAAGTAATTTTTCTGTTGATTCACCTATATCAAACGATCGTTGATAATCACTCAACCATTCTTTCTTTGGACTTTCTTTCTCACAAGCAAATGGGAGATCTTTGTGTAGGTTATGGAGTTCCTCTGGATATTTTAAATCAATTTCAAAATAATAACCAACTTTTTCTTCATCCAATTCTTTTTGTGTAGAGATACATACATCTTGTAAAACGTTTTTGTAGTCTTTTTCCTTTACCCATCTAAGTTTTCCATAAGGAAGAGCCTGAGACATTGCCCAGCCATACAGGTTGTTCGCGTCATAGTACATCAAGTAAGAACTCTCTTTCGTTGGATCATAATTTGGAAGATATTTGTTATTTGCTTTTGCGTATCTACTCGAGCAGACTTGTGAAATTCCACCTCTTTTTGCCTTTTCAATCATCAAAAGCATATCAACATCGGTTATCAAATCCAAATCTTGTTTTGTCATTTTTAACATTGCACTCCAGGCCAATCCAGGTGCTGTGTAGTAGTGAGCAGGATCCAATCCATATCCAGTGCGACAAACAGATCTAAAGGCTTCAAATACATCAGCCAATAAAAGCACATCAGTTTTGAGATACAAATCGTGATACTCGCCAAGATTCTTGATGTTATATTTTTCCCAAACATTTTGTGCGTGTACATAATCTTTATCAGATATATTACTGTTGTTTAATTTGTTATAGAAATTTTCTTTTGAAGGAAGTTGTGTTTCATTGAATCTCTCAAATGAGTCCATATAGTCATAGGGGTAAATTCCCTTTTGTGTTAGAAAATCTTTATCTAAAAAATACTCTGAAAGACATGGAAACTCTTTTAGATTTTGAACCAAGTTAACCAATGGACTTGCCATGAATTTAAATGTATCAAGAAATCTGATATGAGTAATAGGAGATGTGTGAATTGTTTTTGTGAATGAAATGTATTTCTGATCCGTGTTTGGAATTGCTGAGATACTTCCAGAAGTCTTTGAGAGTTCCTTGATAAATAGATGTGTATCATAATGAGCGTTGTTATGAAGAAAGACAGGAATGAAAGAGGGGAGTTGATAATTAATATTACAACTTTGATGAGCCGGACCTCTATATTTACCAGTGAGATGACAATGGTCTCTAACCTTTAGACCTTTACCAATTTTCTCCTCACAAATATGACAGACATTATTTTTTATAAATTCCCTTTTTTCTTTACTTGTTAAGGACATTGGTTTATTGGTTTCTCTCATTATCTTGGTTAATCGAACACAGTCTTTTTCTAGTCGTTTCACAAACTCCTCTGGGGTATTTGAGCCTCTATACATCTCTAACTTGTTATATTTATCACCAACGGATGATTTGATATAATAACAAAAACCACAAGGAGTATGTTTTTGATATTTATTTGTGTATGATTCTTTTGGATCTTGAGAAGCAGTATCAATTTTTTCTAAAATACTTTCAAAATCAGCATATATAACAAATGGATGTTTGATCTTTTTATTTTCATCTTTGAATGTGATCTTTGAGCCTTCTTTAGGCATATTGATTACCGTTGATTTATGTTCGCCACAATAATTTGAATGTTTATCTAATCTTTCTTGTGAATTGAAGAAGTTAAGACAACGCAAACAAATATATATTTTATTTGTTCTCTTACAGACTTGTGGTTTTATTAATTTAGCAATATCTTTGATGTATGTATAATGTGAATTTTCGCCTGAATTAAAATATAGAAGATTAATATGAGTTTGTTTACAATTGTCAGAAAGCTTTAAAACCTGGATGTTGTTTGTTTCTGTTAGACCATAAACATTAACTGATAAATTATTCATCTTTTCAAATTTAGGAATATCATTTAAAGTCATCGGAAACTTTAGATCTTTCGTATTTAATGTATTCTCATATTTTTTATAATGAGATACTCTTTCATCATGAAAATGTGGAGGATGTAAGTGTGCTAAAATAGACCAGAGAAAACATTTATTGTCTTTATTTTTGATATTGATAACTGCTTTTCTATTTTTGATAACACTGGGTAAATCAATGTAAGAAGAAGCTTTTAGAGGATCTGATTTAAGAATATGAATGTCTATGTAAATAATTTTTCCTATATTGAATCCACTTCCTACGATTGAATTATCCACATCTTGCTCTTGTTTAATAAGTTCATCATAGACTCCTGATGTTTTAAAATCTTGATATGAAGATATAAAGTGTGGCTCAGTTCTCATGTATGGTGCATCTATAACTCCTTCATCCTTTGTCATTTCTAATTTTACTCCCATATAAAATTTAAGTGGTTTCATTTCCTTTAGTGTTTTTTCAATCAACGTTTGAACAGCAGGTTTAACTATTTCTACAGCATCAACTATAGACTCTGGTTCAGGAGGTTTGAAGTTAAAGACTCTTATTTTAATATGTCCTTTGAATGCTCCATCAGAGTTTTTAGTTGTGATAAAATTTGATAAATGTAGATTTGTTTTAAGATGTATTTTGAAGCCTTTCTTGAGGATATTTTTATTACATGTAGAACAGTGTTTTGTTTCAGGTGGAAGAGGGGAAAGTTTGTTAAAAATGTTGTATGTATGTTTTGCGGTGAGAATATGTTGTTTATAATATTTTACTTCCTTCTCGCAAGTATCACAATAAACCATATTTATAGCGTGAGAAAACGTGGTTTTATATATATATCACTGTGCTTAAAATAAAACACTTTTGGGCTTTACAGCTCCGTTTTATATATATCGCTGTGCTTAAACTAAAACACTTTTTCACTCAGAATCATCTAAGTCATAACTATCACATGAATACTCAGAATCATACTCAGAGTCATCAATAAAGCTACTCTCACAACTATCATTTGAGCACAAACTATTAGTATCATAACTATCATCTGTGTTCAATGAAATAGTAAAATCTTCACTGCTGTATTGACTCATATTTATAGGGACACAAAGAGTTTATTGTGTTCAAAATTAGTTTATTTATTTTTTCATTAAGAATTACTAATTGATCTGGATTTAATATTTCCTTTGTTAATTTAAAAAGATCATTATCGAGTTTCGTATATCTTGGAGGCATTCCATCTCGATTACAACATGAATCTTCAGAGTCAGATGAATTTCCTGACCCTAGCGGAATAGTTGAACATAGTACTATATCATAATCACCATGATCTTCTGAGTCAGAGTCAGATGAAATATCTTCGAATATTCTATGTCTTCTTAAACATCTATCCAATTTAAACAAAAAAAAAATTTCTTTACTTTCATGTCTTATAATAATTTTATTTAGGTGCATTATCCCATCAAAATCACATTTAATTTCTCCAGTAATTGGATTCTCTCCATTTAATAATCTATAATTAGTAGCAGATCTAATGTCTGCAATAAATTTAAAATATAAATTAACACGGAATGATCTATCAGTATATTCTTTTTCATCATCATCAAGCAAATCTAAAACTTTTTTAATTTGGTCAATAATTATTGAATCAACACTAATTAATTTATTCCAACTCATCCTAAATTTAATTCTTCCATCGGACCAATTTAAGTTTGTTATTGATTCGTCTTCACGATGATAACCAAGCAGAGTATCAGTTCTTCCGATAGGCTCTCTAAGAATTCTGTTAAGAGATTCAATTGTGTTTTGAATTGTGTGCCCCATTTATATATGAAAACTTTACTTAAACTAAATAACATTTCCATCGAGCCCAATAATTTTTCTTTCAATATCCTTTTGGATAATAATATTTTTTACATTAAAAGTTATCTTCAAATAATCTTTAATTATAATTGACCTAAATGTCATCTCCCCGGTTATGATTTTATTATTAACATCAATATCTGTTTTATTAAAAAATATACATACATCTCCTTTACTTGAGTTGATGGTCTTATCATTAAGTTCCAAAGAAGTGGAGTCCAATTTTTCACCAATCTTTTCATAAATAGCCATTAGAAGGGGGGAGACATGATCCAAATAGACTTTTATCGATTTTTTAGCTGGAATAGAAAATCCGCGGCCTTTAAACATAATTGATGGACTAATATTATCATTTAATTCGGGATAAACCCAAAAATTACCATATTTATCTTTGTTCAACTTTACATCTTTGACACAATCAATAGAACCTTCGGTAATAGATTGAAATTGGTCTTTTGTGTTGTGAAACATTGTATTTATTAATGAATAAACTTGCGTTTAGTTTAAGTAAAAATTTACTATATAAATATGATAAGTTCTGAAGGATATTTAGAATTTCCAGACTCTCCATATGATAAATTAGAGAATTGTCCGGCTTGTGATAGAATAGGGCTTAATAATGAGGGTTCATATAAACAATGTATTTTCTGTGATTTAATTTTAATTAATGATAATAAAAAATATAAAAAAATATATAACTCTTTTAAATTAGAACCAAAAATGAATTACTTTACAAGATTAATAAGAGAGATGAATGTTAAGTATTGTGATGATAATACACCATTTCTTTCAAGGGAAGAGACTAATTGTATTGAGGAAATGTATAAGGGTTTAATGATATTTATTATTCAAAATAATTTTAATGGAAATGTTAATACAAGATACTATATAAATAAAATAATGAATTATTTTGAAATTAAACCCGAACTCAGGATAAAATATAGAGTTTCTAAAATAGCTCAAAAGAAGTTAGATGACTTGTTTTCCAAATATATAAATGAATGATTTTTTACCCGTTTGGGAAAATAAGATAAAATTTAATAACCATAAAAACATTCCAAATTCATTGAGATGTCTAATAGTTGGTTCAAGCGGATGTGGGAAAACCTGTTTACTTTTAAAGATGCTCCTTGGTTCTAATTTTTTAGATTATGATAATTTAATAATTTTTACAAAGTCAAGTTTTCAACCCGAGTATCAACTACTCTCACAGGGTTTTAATGCAGGTCTTAAAAAGGAAGACATTATCGGTTTATTTAAACTTCAAAACAAACTAAATGATTATAACATTGAGGATATAATACAACTATTTTGTGATACACAGAAATCAAAATCGAAACCCATAACTTGTATTCTCAGTGATAATACGGATGATATACCTTCACCTCAAGATTTAGATAAATCAAAAAAGAACCTCGTCATCTTTGATGATTGTGTTAATGAGAGAAACCAAACAGTAATGGATAGCTACTATACAAGAGGGAGACATTCTTCTTGTAATTGTATATATCTTAGTCAATCATATTTTCAACTCCCTCGACGCTCAATAAGAAACAATGCCAATACTTTTATTTTATTTAAGTTAAATTCAATAGATGTAAATAATTTTTGGAGAGATAATTGCTCTACGTTATGTAGTAAAAAAGAATTCGAAAATTATATGAAACACACGATTGGAAAATATAAATATATTGTTGTGAAACAAGATGAGATACTAAATGATATTTTTCAATACTAAATGAATACCGAAGAAAGAGAAAGAAAGTTTAAGGAACATCAACAATTAGTTTCAAAAGTTGTTAAACAACAGGAAGAGATAAAGAAGAAACGGAGACAGAAACTAACTGGTGAAGAAGCCTTTGAAAGAAAACAAGAGAAATTCTTTAAACCACTTTTGAAAACTCAACACTCACCTACAGTTCCCACGGTAGAATTTACTCCGAAAAAACTTCAAATGCTCAAAGATTTTAGTCAGATAACAAAACAAGAACTTGGTGAATTAGAATATGATGACGAGGGATTATTTCGGAAACTTGAGGAGGTAAATCAACCCCCTAATTATGTTGTGGAAGCTCTTCAAAACAATGAATATTCGGCGGGTTCAAAAACCAGAGCAGGTCTCATTCCAACAGAAAAACCAGCAGTGTTTCATCTTGTGGAAGAAAAGGTATTGATATTTAATGATGAATTGATGTTCTTGAGTTCTACTCAACCAAATGTTAAATTAACTCCAAGATTAATGTTTCTTCTAACAAACCCCGGATTCAGCGGTTCAAAATATTTTGAGGAACCACTTGATATGGAAAGAGAGGAAGATAGGGTATATATTGAGTTGCTAAATGCACTTGATTATGGAGTTTCTGTTGCTGGTAAAAGTAAGAAGAATGAGAAGGAGAAACATATTATTGATGCTTTAAGTAAGCTTGGTTCGGGTGTTAGTTTTCTTCCAAATGACCCATCACAATTAGTTAATAGGCTATTATTGTTGTTAGGTAGTAAGAAGGCTGGAAACAACAATTGTTTTAATGAATCCTCAGCCATTTTAGATCAGTTGATGAATATGAAAATAATTAATAAATGTCAATACAAAGATATTTTATTAGATATTAAATAAGATGAGAAGCACAATTCTTAGTTTTAATTTCACAACGAGCGATTACACAGCTTCATTCCCTTACCCACTACAACTTGACCCCCTTACCTCATATGAGGCATCTTTATTGTCAATGGAAACTTATAATACCTTGTTTAATATCACAGAGAAAAACAACAAGTTTAGTTATAATCCAGGAAGTGAATATAAAACTATAACCGTTTCACCCGGAGCTTACGAGATTTCTCAAATATCTTCAGAACTCTCTCGCCTTATGAAAGAAAAAGGTGATGAACCAAAAAATATTGTAATAGATATTCAAAAACACACTTCAAAATCAACTATTAAACTTAAAAATAATTATAAAGTTGATTTCACGATTGAAAATTCGTTTAGAGAGCTATTGGGTTTCTCTTCAAAAAAGATTGAAAATAACGGGACGTTTTACAGTGATAATGTTATCCAAATATCCTCCGGTATAAATTCAGTATTAATTCATTGTGATTTGATTGATGGTGCTTATAACGATGGAATAAGAACAAATACAATATTTTCATTCAGTGCATACTCAACCCCGATTGGTTATAAATTTAATATGGAACCAAAAAATCTTGTCTATTTACCTGTGTCAGGAAAAACCATATACAGAGTAAATTTTAGGATAACCGACCAAGATAATCGTATGATATCCTTTAATGATGAAATTATATCCATCAGAATTCTCCTACGTGAAGTTTTTCAATAAATAAATAATGGTTATTGTGAGAAAACACGAGTTGGTAAAATATAAAATAATTACAGGGGAGGGCATGTTCCTTTCACCAGACTATACAAGGTATGTGGGTAGAGGATACTATAAACCTAAGAGACAACGAGGTGTAGGTCATCAATTTCGAAATAAAGGAGATGGAATAATTGATACTCTAATGGGTATTGGTTCAACCATCCTTAAACATAAAGACCTAATTGGTTCAACTGCTTCTGCCGTGGGCTCCGTTGCGGGTGCTATAAAGAGTATAAAAGATGCTCAAAAGGAGTCTCATAAATTACAAGCAATCAAAGAAATAAAAAAAGGTAAAACTCAACTATCTTCACAAGAACGACAAAAAATCATTAAAATACTTGGGTCAGGGTTTCAACAATTTTAATGCTATATAAATACAAGTATGGAAGCGATTGATAGTATCTATGATTTGGATGATACGATTATCATTTCAAACTCCACTAAAAAGGAAGACTATTTTAAGGTAAATGCTATAACAGGAACAGACTGGAATTCAAACGGAACAAAAAGTTTTGAAATAAATAATCAACAAACTTACTTGAATATAGCTGATAGTTTCTTGCTGTGTAAATTTAAATTCACTAAGGCTGCGAATAATACTAATGCTACACTCGTAAATGATTTCTTCTGGAAAATGTTTGACAGTGTCCGCCTGTATATTGGAACACAAGAGGTTGAAGCGGTTGATTATGTCTCTGCTACATCTGAAATGATGAAATTTACACTATATTCGTTTAGTGATAGAATGGGTAAGGGAGCTGTTGAAGGTTTTATTCCTGATATGTCAACGGGAACAAATGCTGACCCCGGTTATAGTCAAAGGAAGTCAATGTATAATGATGAAACAAAAGCTGAGAATAGTTTTACCGTAGCAGTACCTCTGAAAGGTATATTTGGATATTGTGATTATAATAAAGTTTTGTATGGTCTTAAAATTAGATTTCAACTACAAAGGAATGATAATGTAAATAGGTTGCTTTTTGGGGATGAAAATGCTTTTGGAGACAACAATAAATTTGTTATTAATGATTTGTGTTGGTATATCAGTGAATATACTCCTAATCTTAAAACGGAAGAGATGTTAAATAGAAGACTTAACTCAAAGAAACCGCTAAATGTATCATACCTTAAAAGAAGAGGTCAACACGTTAAACTGGAACACACTACCTACACTTGGAATTTGGGTGTTCTTCAAGGAAAGCCACGATACCTCTGGCTCATTTTTAAAAAACCAGATGGAGAGGACGGTACTAATAAGAATAATGCGCTGAGTGATAATGCTAAGGTGAAACAACTTCGGGTTTCTCTTGATGGCACATTTTATCCGCGAGATAGATTGGAAATTGATTGGGAAAAAAATGATTATGCGGAAGCCTACAAGTCCTACCAAAAGGTGTGTGAAAGTAATGGTAATAATGATCCTATTTTGGATATGGTTGCGTTTCAAAAACTTTATACAATCTACGCAATTGACCTGAGTTCTCAAAAGGAAACTATAAAGTCTAATCGAGTGGATACTTCTCTATACATTGAAAGAGGGGAGAGTGAAGAGGTTAATGCATATTGTTTGCTTTTGGAGGAAACAGAATTACAGATTAATACAGATAATGGTGTTATGATTAATATCACTTAGGTTTTTTCTCATAAATAAATGGTTGGGGTATATGTTAATCAAATCAATCTTAATAAATTAACATCTTGTATTCAAAATCAAAAGCCTTGTATTATTAATGTTAATACAATTCAAAGAAAAGGAGCTGTAAGAATTGATGTTTTACTCACACACACACAAGTAAAAACACTAAATGATGTTGGATCACTTAAAATTAAAATGACGAAACCTATGTTAAAGAAATATTCAATAGACGAGTCAAGAGGAGGATTTCTCCCGTTTCTAATTCCTTTATTTGCTGGTTTAAGTGCGGCGGGAGCATTGACTGGTGGTATTTCAGCAGCGGTAAAAACTGCTAACGAAAGGAAGGCACAACTAAAAGCTCAAAAAGAATTGGAAAGACATAACAAGGAGTTGGAGAAACAAATTAGTGGAAGTGGTGTAATTGTAGATTTTGCTCAAAAACTTGAAAGTCTACCTGATAAAGCTAGATTGTTGGTTGGAGATATGCTTTCCTCTATCGCTCAAGCGGGTGTTAAACTAACTAAACGGGGTAATGGATTGTATCTTTCTCATAAATAAATGGATAAATGGTTTAAACAATTTGGAAAGAATACAACGTCAAATATAGAACTATCTAAGTATTGTAAAACACTAAAAATTGATAATGTGGTTATTTGTATGAGAGATGAATGAATACATATGAATAAGAATACAAAGAATATTATTATGAATTTAGACACACAGAATGGTTCTCATTGGGTTTGTATTCATAATAGTCAGGATAAATATTATTTTGATAGTTATGGTATGCCACCACCTGTTGAAGTAATACAATTCTTACAGAATGGTGTTTATCAAACATTTCAAGTTCAAGAAATTAATTCTAAATGTTGTGGTCAATTATGTTTATATGTATTATTTCAACTCAACAATAATGAAAATTTTTATGATATCATTTTTAATCTAATATAAATGACTTATGTTGGAAAAGATGGTTCTATCTTTGGAAAATCCTCTCAGGATATTGATTTATCAAATTATTATACAAAGGCACAGGCTGAACGACAAAAATATAGTGTAAGTAAAAATATTAATATGAAGAATACTTATAAATTAATCAATTATCCAAACCCTACAGATGCAAATGACTTAATTAGATTTAGTGATTTATCACAATATATATTTTTAAAGAAAACAGCACGTTTTGTTAAACAAGTAAAATTTACAACCACAACACCTGGTTATACTGACCATACACCTTTCCTCATTGAATTTAACTACCTGCTTACAATTGAATTTTATAAAGAAGGACATATAGTTAATATGCGAATTAATAAATGGGGGTATGATATGCCTGATTTAGGGTATAATTGGTCTTTTTCAATAAACATAGAAGACCTACATGATTTTAATCAGTCTCGTAAAGAACAATATTATCCACTTGGTGAAGATAAGGATTTATGTGGAAGTACAATTAGTAAACAACAAATACGTGATTTTAAGAAAATAAAAATATATGATAGTATAGCGATGGTTCGCATGATAAAGAAGGAAGGTAATGAGATAAGGATAGAAAGCCGAGGAATACAAACCGATTTGGTAGTGGGAAGATGGGGTGGTATTACCTGTCATAATATTAATCTCACATATATTTCTGATACATAAATGGCAGGAAGAAGACTACAAGAGAATTATAATTTTTGTATTCAAGGATACCTACAAGAAAAGGGTGCTCGGTATTACATACCTTATGATTTGGAGCATATACATGGGAATTTTGTCATAAAAAACTGGCCTTATACTGATATTGCTAAACCCACAAATAGAGACTTGTTAAAAATATTAAATAAAAATGAACTTCTCAAAGTTATGAAATATAAAACTCTTTTAGAAATTATCAACAAATCTTATTGGTATCCTATTATGAGAAAATTAATTATAGATACAAGAATATCTCAAAATCCAGATGAGTATATGTATAATATTCTTTGGGGCTCAAACTCAAGGGTTGCAAGGGCTGAGGAAGGAATTGAAGAAGAGAAGGAGGAGAGGGAGGAAAGGGAAGAAAGAGAGAGGGAAATCAGTGAGATTCGTAAAAGATTAAATGTATTACAACAAATAAATCAATCTCAACGCACCGAAGAGGAAAATAAAGAAAGAATGACTCTTGTGAAGAAATTGGTTTTAAAAACGGATGAGATGAGTTCAATTTCAGGGAGGAGATCTAAACGAGAAAGTGGTGAAGAAGAAGAAGAAAAAGATTAAGTGGTATTGACTTTAGTTAGTTTTATTTGTAAATAAATGGAGGAGAGAGTGAAGGCATTCCTTAGGATTCTTTATGTTTTTAAAATAAAGATTGAAATGTATATGTTGAAAACCAAAAAGGTTTTGATACTCTGTCGGAATTTTTCTGATAAATAAATATGAGTTATTGTCTCAAATGTAAAAAGAAAACTAAATCTAAAAGTGTATTGTATGTTAAAGCTAAAAATAATAGAGTTTATCAAAAAGGAATATGTCAAGTATGTGGCTCTAAAAAGTGCCAATTCATCTCTCCTAAAAGAGGAGGAGACATACAAAAGTTTCTCTCAGGAAGTAAATTTACAACAACTGGAATTCCAGGGGAACTACATCTACCTGGATATTCTTTCTGTGGTCCTGGAACAAACCTGGATAAAAGATTAGATGAGGCTGACAATCCTAAACCTTGGTCTAAACCTACAAATAGGGTTGACGAAGTGTGTATGAAGCATGATATTGCTTATGGGAAAACCACTACGTTGACTGAAAAACATAAAGCCGACAGAGAAATGTTGTATAATTTGTCTTTGATACAAAATCCAACGTTGAGAGAGAAGGTTGATAGGTTTATTGTGAGAAATTTGATAAATGCTAAATTGAAACTTGGCCTTGGTTATTCACCCTCAAAAAACTATTAGGCTCTAATGATGTCATCAAGACTGAGGAGCTTTTGGCTGATGAATTACATAAACCTATAATCACAAAGTTTAAAAGAAGGAAAGTTTATTCTAAATACACCGACCACATATGGTCTGCTGATTTAATCGAACTAAAAAATGATAAGGGATACAAGTATGCTTTAACCGTTATTGATTTGAGGAGTCGATTTGCTTGGGTTGTTCCTTTGAAAAACAAGAGAGGTTATACTCTGATGTTAGCCTTCCAACAGATATTTAATAAAAGTAAAAGAAAACCAAAGAAACTGTGGACCGATGAGGGAACAGAGTTCTATAACAAAATATTTATGAAATTTCTTAAGGGGGAGGGTATTAAATTATACAGCACCTTTAATGAAGGAAAAGCAGTTGTTATTGAGCGTTTTAATCGTACTTTAAAAGAGAAATTATATAAAAAATTCACACAACTCGGTTCTCAAAAATGGGTGTATTTAATTCAGGATATTGTTGATAATTACAATAATACAGTTCATTCATCAACAAAATCAAAACCATCAGAAACATTTACAAAATTAGAATATGAAAAGGAGATTAATTTGAGAAAGTCCAAGTTCAAAGTTGGTGATTTGGTAAGAATATACAAATGGAAAAGCCATTTTGAAAAAGGTTATACACAAAAATGGACTCGTGAATTATTTAAAATCATTGATGTAATGGATACAGTTCCTTGGACTTACAAATTAAATGATATGAATGGGGAAGAAATCTTGGGTTCATTTTACTCACAAGAATTACAAAAAACAAAACTGATAAGCCATTAAACAACAACCATCCATATACATAAGTGATAAGTTAAAAAGGGGGTTAGGGATTTTAACGGGCTACCGCCTCCTTTTTTACTATTATATAAATGATAGAACCAAGTATTAACCAGACTAAAGAGTGGAGGTGTAATCAACCTTGGTATATAAATGGAAAACATAACGAATGTGAAAAATATCAAATAGGTATAATTGAAAAGGCAACTGGTAAAAAAATTCACAAAACAAATAAGAGAATTAATTTAAATACCGGTGAATTGGGTAAAAAAGATGGAAATATTTTTGAGTGGTCGGAAAACTTTGATGGTTGTCAGGAAAATATATACTTTAATTTAAAAATGGTATGTGGCACTGGAGGCGCTCAAACAAGAACATTGAGGGAGGTTTACCATTTTATCTTAGCTCAGTTAAAATATCTTAATAAAGAACCAAACTCAAACATATTTTTTGTTAATATATTAGACGGTGAGGAGAGTTGTAGGAGAATTAAATTATTTCCCACGCATAAACAAATATTTGTCGGGTCGATGTTTGAGTGGGTTATATTCACCAGATGATATTAAGAGTAAAAGGTTAAAAGGTCCATAAGGTCAGAAGGATCACAGGTGTTTAAGTGGTCTAATGAATAAGGATAACATGTCAAAAGGTTAGAAGGTTCGTAAAGAACAGGGTGAGAGAAATAGAGGTCTTTAGGGACAATGAGGGAGGGAAAGAATTAATATGGAAGTGAATGGGTCAAAGATTAATCTGCCAGATGATATGTAGAAGAAGGATGATAGGTCTATAAGAGAAAACAAATATTTGTAGTGTTTGAGTGGTCTAATGAACAACATTAAGGATAGGTACTACAGACAAAAGGTTCATAAAGATGAGGGTGGGAGAAATAGAGGTGTTTATGATTTTTGAAAAAGACAAGGGGGTAAATGACATTAGATAGGGATTTCCCATGTTAAACGGAGGTGTCCCAGAAGCAACATTATTACACTACTCTCAGGGTTAGGGTGGGGGAGGTATGGTTACCAAACCTAACAGACTGGGGTCTGTCAGTCAGAAAGTCCAGGGTCCAGTTGCAGAGGGAAGTATTGAGTCCTAGGATGTGAAGTTTGGTGGCAAGCTTGGTGGGGATGATGGTGTTGAATGCTGAGCTGTAGTCAATGAACAGCACACGTAGGTGTCCTTACCTTCCAAGTGGGTCAGAGTGGAGTGAAGAGCAGTGGATATGGCGTCTTCCGTTGACCTATTTGCACGGTAGGCAAACTGGTGCTGGTCAAGGGTAGCGGGGACGGTGTCTTTATGTGAGCCAGGACCATTCTCTCGAAGCACTTCATTATGATGGGGGTAAGTGCGACAGGGCGGTAGTCTTTCAGGCTCATCACAGTCGACTGCTTCGGTACCGGAACGATGGTTGTAGACCTTAAGCATGTGGGGACAACCGCCTGGGCAGCTTTTTTAGTAGCAGAATTTTTACCTGACTTAACCTTTGATGCAGAAATCTAATCAGTTAATCTTTTCATCATCATATGTACTTCTATGAAGTTTGGTCAAAATCCCATCACTGGTTCACAAGTTAGCACAGTAACAGGATTTTTATTTAATGGGACTTCCTGCCTTTGACCTATTGACCCCATAATCTAATCTGTTTATCTTTTCATCATTATACATAATTGTACCAAGTTTGACTTGGTTCCCTTCAGCTGTTCTTACGTTATCGAGGTACCAAAAACCTATTAGACTTCCTTTGACCTCTTCATGCCAAAATCTAATCAGTTCGTCTTTGCATCATAATATATACCTGTACCAACTTTGATCAAAATCCCATCACTGGTCCATAAGTTATCGTGGTAACAGGATTTGTACCTAACATGACCTCTGACCTCATGACCACAAAATCTAATTGATTAATATTTACCTCATTGTATATACCTGTACCAAGTTTGCCTTGGATCCCTTCAGCCGTCTCAAGTTGTTGCAGTAACAAAAACCTATGATGGACGGATGGACGGACAGCCGGATTGTGTTAGATGATTGTGTTAGAGTAGATGATGTGCTAACTTCTCTCCTTCCTTTAGGAGTGGCATACATCCTTAAGCTGCTCGACCAGTGCCGAGCATTTGATTCGCTGCACTGGTTCCAGTCGATACGAGAAAAGTACCGGCGAGAGAAGGCGGCGATAGATCAGCAGCAGGGCACACGTGCCGGCGGTCAGGATGAGAAACTCTCGCAGACGATGAGCCTGACACAGAAGCGCCTCGACATCTACTTGCGGGTGAGGGACCGTCGACGAACCGCACACGCACATCCTGAAGGGAACTGTTGCACTTGATGCTGAAGTTTGAAATGGGACGTCACCATTTTTACCTTTGTTGCAATTGCACATGGATAATATTTATGGTAAATACCTGTTGGAGAAATTGGATTGGTGGTCTGTTTTTCAAACTCCTTTTTTGTCAACAGGAGTTTGAGCTTCTGCATTATTCTTTAAGCAGCGCGAGGATTTTCTTTCGGGCCGACAAGGTTGCAGACGAAAGATCCGAAAAAGGTGTGTATTAAATATGATTTTCAAAAGCTGATAAAATGTATCACCCGTAATTGTGGAACACGTATAAAGCACCATTGAGCAGTCAGCAAAATGCCTTGCCTTTGATTCACCGATTGGCTGTGAATTTATTTATTTATTTTTGTATCGTATGCAAGGCCATCAAGGCTCATGAAAGAGCGAGGTGATGGAGGGTTTAAAGGTAATGAACCGACAGGGGGTAGCAACTGTGCACAATAAGCAAAGGAATGAATGAATAGGAAATGAGGTGAGTGGAGGGAACACAGTAACTGCAAAGAGGGTTTGGTTCGATAGGGTTAATAGGGTTAATGGGGTTGTGGGGATGGTAAAAGATTGTGGGTAAGGATGGTGGATGTCACTACATGATGTCACATTGTATTGGTTCTCTTAAGCCATGAGTGAGATAGACAAGGGCCATGATAGAAGGTGATTCCATGGACGGGAGAAGTGAGGAACAAAAAAAGTTGAGTTAAGCTGTGCAGTCAACCTGGCTTTTGTTGGCTTAACTAGGAGGGGGTTGTGGAAGAACACGCACAGTCACATGAAAAGTAAGTACACCCCATGTAAAGTTTTGACTTTTTCAACATATTTCAACATACAGCTATTTCATCTTCATTTCAACAATATTGGTAGATAAAGGTGATATAATATAACAAATATCATGAAACATTTACATTTTGTAGTCCATTGTATAATTTAAATGAACATAAATGCAAATTTCGTATGTGGAAAAGTTAAGTACACCCCTACAAGGCCGACATTTATCACTACTTCAAATACCTAAAATTAGAATCAGGTGCACCAGCTCAGGTGCAAATGATTAGAACATCGTTAGAGAGGATCTTGGAGGAACCTGTCTTATTGAAAGCTCAGACATTTAGTTTGGTTTGCTCTTTGTTGTTGAAGTGTGTGGTGTCACCATGCCTGGATCAAAAGAGCTCTCTGAGGCCTTCAGAAAGAAGGTTATAGATGCCTACGAGTCTGGGAAGGGATTTTAAAAGATCTCCAAACAATTTGAAATCGATCATTCGACTGTCCGGAAGATCATCTACAAGTGGAGAAGATTCCAAACAACTGCCAAATTGTTCAGGCCAGGCCACCCCAGCAAGTTCAGCCCAAGAGCAGACCGCAAGATGCTGAAAGAAGTCTCAAAGAACCCCAGAATGTCATCACAGGACCTACAGGTAGCTCTTGCCACTGTTGATGTCAAAGTGCACGAGTCTACCATTCGAAAGAGGCTGCACAAATTTGATCTACATGGGAGGTGTGCCAGGAGGAAACCTTTGCTGTCCAGAATGAACATCAGGGCAAGATTAAAGTTTGCCAATGAACACCTAGGCAAAGACCAGCACTTCTGGAACAATGTGCTCTGGACAGATGAGTCAAAGGTAGAGCTATTTGGCCACAGTACCAGAAGACATGTTTGGCGAAAACCAAAGACAGCATTTGACCACAAGAACCTGATACCAACTGTAAAGCATGGTGGTGGAAATATTATGGTTTGGGGCAGCTTTGCTGCATCAGGGCCTGGGCAGCTCACCATCATAGAATCCACTATGAATTCTTCATTGTACCAGAGGGTGCTTGAGGATAATGTGAGGCCATCTGTCGGAAAGTTGAAGCTCAACTGAAGGTGGACCTTGCAACATGACAATGACCCGAAACATACCAGTAAATCCACCAAGGAATGGCTGAAAAGAAAGAAATGGAGGGTTCTGGAATGGCCAAGTCAAAGCCCGGATCTAAATCCCATCTCGATGTTGTGGGGGGATTTGAAACGAGCTGTGCATGCAAGAAACCCCTCAAACATCGCACAGCTGAAAGAATTATGCATGGAGGAGTGGGCAAAAATTTCTCCCAGTCGATGTCACTGGTAGACAGTTATAAGAAACGCCTACTTGATGTTGTTTCTGCCAAAGGGGGCAATACCACCTATTAGAGCCAAGGGTGTACTTACTTTTTCCACATGCGAAATTTGCATTTATGTTTATTTAAATTATACAATGGACTACAAAATGTAAATGTTTCATGATATTTGTTGTATTATATCGCCTATATCTATCAATATTGTTGAAATGAAGATCAAATGAATGAAGATCGCCACTCATCTGTGACATGAGCCATTGTCTTTGTGTTTCAGTCTAATCGTCAGAGATGCCAATAACCTTGAGAACTTTACATTATAATGAGCGTTGCTCATTTTCAGAAATTACTGGAAACTTTACTATTCCTTAACATTGCATCTACTATTACACAATGACATATTTGCTTTATTAAGATTTAAACGGAAAAGTTTATGGAGTTAGTGCTTTTGAAATCTGGATTTTGTTTTCATTTGTGCAGTTTCAAAATAAGATGTTTTTTTTTTTATTGATCAATGTTAAACCAGATGGTACTGACGAAGCAAACTTTCAATTATTTCTATTTTATTTATGCGTGTGAACTTTATTGCATGGAATCTTCAAACAGAGGAATCTGCGAAGAGTTTGAGCGAATCTTCTCCAAGTGGCCAAACAGCCTGGGCCTAGTGGAGGAAGGTCTCTGCCCTCTATCACTTGGTGTTACCGATTTATTTATTTTTTTTCTTCATCATCTGTAAAAAAACAGTTTTTTTTTTTTTTTTTTTTTTTCATATCTAACATTTGCCATGTGATGTATTGTAAGCCCAATTGTTTTGTTTATTGCACTCACACACCTAAGTAGCATCACCTGTATGCATCTGATGCAATGACGTTTCGTTTTTACATCGGCGGTGACATCCATTTGCGAAAACGATCCAGAAACTGGACAGACACGGTCGAGTCGCAAGTCGACGCCGATCTTTTTTATTTTTGTTTGTTTTTGACGATTGTTTATCTTTTTTACAATGTGCTCATTTTTGCTTTTTCTTTCCGTTTTCTGATGTTCAAATTGTGCTGCGATATTTGTACAAAGCAAAAAAAAAAAGAAGTTTATGTATAAAATGTTTAATCAAGAAAAGAAACGAATTCGGGAAAGCAAATTATTAAATGTAATCTTTGTGAAGTTTGCATCCATTTCATTTAATAAATAGCAAAATGCACCACATCTAAAGTGGTAAATGCAACGACTAACGATGTGGTACTTTTTTATGGAGGTCGCCACGGTTTGATTGTTTATTAATTTTTTTTATCGGAGGAGTCTGTACGTAAAACTTCTGCAGGACAAAATACCTCGGCACACTGCACAAAGATTAGCGTTGTGTGTTGTGTATTTATTGTGTGTTGGGTTTGAACTATGGTTTCCAACATCGTGAGCCATAGTATCCGTTGGGAACACAAAGCGACGTTCCTCATTGGTTCAGCTCATATTTTAAATGTGAGGCCGCTGAACCAATCACAAAGGCGCGGAGCATGGCTGCCTCCGCAGGGATCACCACAAAACTGTTTGTTGCATTTTTTTATTTTTTTTTACATATACGCAAAAGACGATCAGATGTCATAATTATGAAACGGAATATTTAGTTACTAGCCGAAACCCGTGGAACATCCACGGAAGGGAGGATGTGGTGTATGGATAGAGTGTACCATTATGGATGGCATAGGAGATTTGCTTGTCCGTGTAAGAGTTAGGAAGAAAGATGAGAATGAAGAGTGCGTATATGAACAACGATCGCCGACACCGGCACAAATGCATGCTCTGGATTGTCCAATCAGCGGACGGCTTGCTTCGCCTTCGCCCAGCAGACGCCAATACGATGGCGTCGTAAGATGGCGTCGTATCGGCAGTTAATCGGATGCTTTTGGGCCCCAACGTCTGCTAATTCAGATTTTTCGAGTATGGCTGTACGTGATAAACAAAGAGCGCGGTTCGTAGATCGTAAATCCATTAGTGCTGTGGGCATCGGGTCACTGGGTGCGGCGTAAAAGGGATAACAAAGTCGAGTCCTTACGCTATTATTATATAGATCATTAGGCGTACAGTTGTCAAATAAGATGGCACGTCACATGATTTATTGTAATGAACTTTATTGCATTTCATTGATCTATAAAATCTTTTTTTCGTGACTACAGACACAGTATCGGTAAACTGTACAGACTTCTTATTTAATGTGAGATGCAACGTGACGTCATAACCACAAGCCAGCGGTGACGTTCTATCACCTACACTCTTCAAACATGTCCGTTAACAGCAGTGTTGCCTTAAACTGGATCCAATTTTACAAAAGATAGACAGAATGCAGATGCAATGTACAGTGTACATAGTGCAGCTGGATACTTTATGCAACGCGCACACACACACACACGCACACACACGCGCAATCTAGCACCAAGCTTGCTGCCAGTTTCAAAGTCTTAGTGGTTTGTCCAGTGCTGTTGGGTACACAGTACACACCTACACGTACACATAAACATACACACACTCGCACACAAGCACTCACGCACATTTAACAAGCCAATAATAGTATCGTGCTCACTTCCGGTTTTCATTTTGCCCACTGGCTGCGCTAATGCGCAAAATGAACACCGGAAGGGCAAGGTTGTGTAATGTTGAGCAGCACAAACAACATGGTCCCATGACACGTTATTAACGGCTGCACATGTAGTACGTGCACACATGCGCAAATGCGTTTTAGAGCTATTTCTGCAAGCTCACTTCTTTTGTTTATTTCTTTGAACCATTCACCATAAAATTGGTGGACATTGACATTCTTTTAGCTGACATTTGTATAATGTCGAAAGCATTGTGCTTCAGCGGATTAATCACAATTGGTTACATTAAATACCAAGAACATCCCTCTTTGATCTCGGACACAGACTACACAATACATGACTTTTCTGGTTGGTTTCCTCTTTTCTTTTTTTTCCCCCAAGCAGGATATGCACAGTAAATAGCACAATCATGAAGGCCTTGAACACTGCAACGTTGTCTGTGTGTATGTATGTGTGTGTATACATACATACATATACACAAAGAATTAAGTTAAGCACCCCCCCCCGTTTTTTTACAACCTCGCACATTACAAGTTTGTTGTCGTCAAAACAGTGTAATATACCCATGATATTGCTATATTTTCTGGAGAAGTGATATTATGGTCACATAAAAACATAACAATCATGCCGTTTTCAATATTTTATTCTGAATAATTTAAGGTGAAATTTTTTGGGAATTTTAGGCATATTTTCACCTCAATTTAAGTATGGAGCTATAGGTCCATCACGGACTGTGTGGATGACGTTTATGTTTTCTAACGTACAGTCATTGTTCTGAGAAGACCTCTAGCGATCTTTGCGTCAATAACGTGTGTAGGACCCACGTGATCGGATCACTGACTCAACCCTACGTCTCATAGACCCTGTAAGCCGTCGTATGCGTTGCTGTGGCAGGTTGTTCCATTCCCGATGTAATGCACGTTCCAATTCATCCAGATTGGCTATTGGAGGGACCATCTTCGCAATTTGTCGTCCCAACATGTCCCAAACGTGCTCGAGGGGGTTCAACCTGCCACAGCAACGCATACGACGGCTTACAGGGTCTATGAGACGTAGGGTTGAGTCAGTGATCCGATCACGTGGGTCCTACACACGTTATTGACGCAAAGATCGCTAGAGGTCTTCTCAGAACAATGACTGTACGTTAGAAAACATAAACGTCATCCACACTGTCCGTGATGGACCTATAGCTCCATACTTAAATTGAGGTGAAAATATGCCTAAAATTCCCAAAAAATTTCACCTTAAATTATTCAGAATAAAATATTGAAAACGGCATGATTGTTATGTTTTTATGTGACCATAATATCACTTCTCCAGAAAATATAGCAATATCATGGGTATATTACACTGTTTTGACGACAACAAACTTGTAATGTGCGAGGTTGTAAAAAAACGGGGGGGGGGGGTGCTTAACTTAATTCTTTGTGTATACATACATACAGACACATACTGCACCTTCTACAACATCAAGGTAGGCCTCGGGGCACCACCTGTGGAACTACTATTTTGGACACAATAGGATCGGTATCCAACTTTTTAAGGGGGGGGGAGGGGGGAGGGGAAGTGCCAGCCATTCGGTCAGCGTTACATTGTGCATGAACGATCTCCTCCAGACCCAGAAGGGCAACCTTTGCCTTGAGATGACTGGGGGAGGAGGGGTGCTCCTGTCATGGTTGGAAGTCCTGGTGGAGGAGTTATGGGAACTCTTGGTTTAGGCCAGATTGTCGGTGGCCTACTTCCGCCTCCAGGTCGTGTTCCCCCTGGTTTGAAAGTGGACAGAACTTCAGCCCTGGCACTGGCACTACGTCTCAATCCTAGCTCCCCCTCTTCACGCACCGGTCCTAAAGTCTCAGCACCTGGACTCCCAGGAGGAGCTGGCAACGGTCCGCATGCGGATGGCTGAGGAGATTTCGAGGGTTCCAATGTGTCCAGCACCACGTCAGGGGCGTGCTTCACCGAACTTTGCCGCTCAAGTTCACGTAGTTCGTTCAGAGCAGAATTCAGAGTGGCCTCGATGTCCTGTGGAAAAAAATACGATCAACACCACAACTTCACAAATTGTACCACATTCATTCCTGTGTGGTAAACAACAACTGGAGGGCCTCCTCCACTTCAATATTCACTTTCATCATACAGTTTTACAAAAACCTTGTACCATTCTGATTAAAAATCAATAAATAAAATCGAAACTCTCGGATCGGAGTCACAAGTTGTCTTGACTATGGTGCGGAAATAAGTTGTGCATTTCCTGTTTCTGGATCGAAGCAAACTGACATATCAATCACTCCATAAGTTAAGTTTTGGCCGATTAATTGTACCCTCCTGTAGCTACTGTTCATTAAATTGTAAAACTTTGGTGTTCATTATTGTACTTGAAAGCCGTGTGTGTGTGTGTGTGTGTGTGTCTGTGTGTGTGTGTGTGTGTGTGTGTGTGTGTGTGTGTGTGTGTGTGTGTGTCTGTGTCTGTGTGTATATATAGAAAGTCTCGTACTCCTTATTTGCCAGCATCTTCACCTCCTCCAATTATTGAGCGACGTCTTGTGTTTAGTCGTTCAAGTCGAATCAACATATCCAAAGCCATGCATCCAGACGACTTTCCGACAACACTCATAAAGGCATTTGCGTATGAGATGTCGGATCCACTTACTGAATTTTTTTTTTTTTCTTCCTTAGATCTGGATCTTATCCTCAAATTTGGAAAACCAGTAGTATTCCCAGTTCCAAAGAGGTCACCTGTTACGAGTTGCGGTCAGCTACGCCTGATCTATATCACACCTGTAATTGTACGAGTATTTGAGGGGTTCCTTGCCGATTGGTTGATGAGGGATATACAACATGGCATTGACCGCCAACAGTTTGGCTACCTGAAAGGTAGTTCAATGGTACATTACCTGGTCAGTCTACTTGACAGTATCCATCGAGGAATTGACAAGTCTGGTAATGATGTGAGCTTGTGCTTAGGTAATGATGTAAGTCTCGACCTTTTGATCATGTAAATCGTACTATTGGTATTGGAAAGCTGAACCAACTTGGTGTCGATCTCGTGGTTTTGCCTACAATCTGTAGTTGTTTTTATCACATCGATCACAAACTGTTCGATATCACAGATCAACATCGACTTCTCTTGATCTAACATGTGGCGTTCCACAGGGTACAAAACTAGGCCCTATTATTAGTCCCCTACCGGTGTACACCGGAGTGTACACTCCCGGAGTACACCGGGACTATAGGTTTGCACTCCGTCTGTCCGTTTGTCAGTCCGTCACGCAAAGAACAGTTTTCCGGACTTTTTTTCTAAACTCTTAATGCTAATGATTTCAAACTTGGTACATGGTTTCCTCATGATAAGTTACAGATCAAGTTCGAACTTCACGACGTTTCGATCATTTTTGACTAAGTTATGGCACTTTGAACTTTGGTAATTTCCCCAACAGTTTTTCGGACTATAATTTGGAGTGCGGTAAGTCAAAGCTGTTAATATTCCTTGTTTTAACTCCAATTTACATTCTGTTTCCACTTTTAGTGAGAAGTAGGGGTCTGTGCAACCATTCATGAACTTTATTTGGTGCAAATTGGATAATTATTAGCCGAGTTACCTCAGACCGTGAGTTGGTAATTATATAATTCACACATAGTTGAATACGTGCAGGCCGCTCCACGGAGCGACCTTGCGGGCTTATCAACGAGGCGAGGCATGACACGTGTCTCAGCATACCTCAGATCAAGTTTGAAAACCAGCATCAACCGTGCATAAATTTGCATATTCGATCATTTTTGACAAAGTTATGGCACTTTGAACTTTGGTAGGGGAAATGTATTGCAGCGCAATATTCAGAATGCTTGTTTTCTTGGCAATGGTTAATGATGCAACTATCACTTCAGCTATTCGCTGGAAATGTGTTATTGATGTTAGCCTTATCGATGTTTTGTTAAATGCTTGTTTTTAGATTATTGTATAGTTTTAAATTATCTATATACTAAATAGCCGAACTATGGTTTTTGATTGGATGTTTGGACGGATGGACGGACTATGTATGGTATGTATGTATGTATGCATGCTAGTATTATTAAATCGGTGGGTGGACCATCGAAGGACTGCCTTACACCCATTGGCTGCACAGCTGGCCTCGGCCGCCATGTTCCTGCTCAGGTCGCCCCAAGCCATCTGCAGAAGCGTTGTACAGTGTTCACAATCGTTATGCCTTCCATATCGGTTTTCCCTTCAATGTAAAGCGAGGATTATCAAATATATATATATATATATATATATATATATATCGAAAGGTTGCAGCCCATAGCCGCCATGGGCCTTAAGAAGGCCATAGCACGTATGGGCCTCAGGCTTTTGGCCTTCTGGCCTCAAACAGCTCAAACGGCTTCAAACAGCAAAGCGAATGTTCTGAAGGTAAAATGTACAAGGTAATATTCAGAGCGATCATGTTATTATTATTGTTGTTGTTGTTATGAGGGTAATATTGAGATATTTATTTTTCCGGAGCGATCGTGTTGTTCTTATGAAGTTAATTCTGTCATAATATTAATTTTTTTCCGGAGCGATCATGTTGGTTGTGGTTGTTGGTGTTGAGGTAATGTTGCGATAATATTTCTTTTTTTTCTGGAGCGATTTGGTTATTGGAGGTGAAGTTGTTGTTGTTGTGAGGGTAATATGTACAAGGTAATATTTATTTCTCCAAAGCGATCATCATGTTGTTGTTGTGGTAATGTTGAGGTAATATTTCATTTTTCCGGAGTTATTCCAGAGCAAAAACCGATATATAGCACGATATCTCAAAGTTGGGGATGGATTTGAACAAAACTTGGTGGACAGGTTGGGCACGTGACAAGGACTAAGTGATGAGATTTTGGTGAAGATCCGGATCCGGATCCCGATTTGTAGAATTTTTAAGTGATTTTTCACTATTGAGTGGCTGTGCTAAAAATGATATATAGCATGATATTTCAAAAACCTGTGGACGAGTTATGACAAAACTAGGTGAACGAGTTGGATAGGTGACAAGAACAAGCCGATTGGATTTTGGTTCAGGTCCGTTGTTCAGACTGTTCAGCCTGGCGGAGGTTTGCGTTCTTCCTCATCCTGCTACTCTCATACCTGCTTGCTCAACCTCTACTCTTCCAGTTCGCACATAAATCTGCCGACACTCTTACCTTGTTACCCTAACCAAGTCCAAGCTTAACACTCACTTCCACTCATTCGTCGTCTCTTCGTTCCCACATGGGACTATTTCCCCAAGTTTTTTGTCTGGGAGAGGTATAAAACACAGACACTGCTAGAACTTTCAGGATTGTTTGAATGGTGGAGAAAGCACCTCGATCAACTGCCAAACAGATTCAAGTTGACCTTCAGACACAAGGTACGACAGTTTCAACGCGCACCATCCGTCGCCAACTCAATGGAAAGGGGTTCTATGGTAGGAGACCCAGGAGGATCCCACTGCTGAGAGAGAGAGACATAAGAAGGTTTTCCAAAATACACTTGAACAAGCTAAAATCCTTCTGGGAGAATGTCCTGTGGACAGATGAGACCAAATTAGAGCTTTTTGGTAAAGCACATCATCTCTATGTTTACAGAAAACAAAATGAAGCCTTCAAAGAAAAGAACGCCTTCCCCTACAGTGAAACATGGAGGAGGTTCGGTGATATTTTGGGGTTGCTGTGCTGCCTCTGGCACTGGGTGCCTTGAATGTATACATGGAATCATGAAATCAGGAGATTACCAAGGCATTTTGGAGCGCAATGTTCAACCCAGTGTCAGAAAGCTGGGTCTCCGTCGAAGGTCATGGGTCTTGCAGCAGGACAATGACCCCAAACACACTTCAAAAAGCATCCAGGAATGGTTCAAGACAAAACACTGCACTGTTCTGAACTGTCCAGCAATGAGTCCAGATCTAAATCCTATTGAACACCTGTGGGGAGATCTGAAAACAGCAGTTGGGTGAAGGCACCCTTCAAATCTGGGAGATTTGGAACAGTTTGCACAATAAGCGTGGGCCAAACTGCCAGTAGAGAGGTGGAGGAAGCTCATTCATGGCTATAGGAAGCGCTTGACTTCAGTTATTTTGTCAAAAGGCTGCGCTACCAAATATTAAGTCTAGGGTGTCAATAATTTTGTCAATGCCATTTCTTTTTATTTTCTGATTTAAAAAGATATATTAAGTCCTGAATCAAAAACAAAGGTTCTGTAATATTAACAGTGAAATAAAGAATTGTTGAGACCAAATACTTTTGTCAATTTCAACTTATTTTTAGAGAAAATTGTGAGTTATTTGAAAAAAAGTGCAAAGGTTTAAATATTTTTGTCCATGACTGTATATAGTCTATGACAGGGGCCTTCAACATAAAACAAAAAAAACAACAACAACACTCCCTTTAGTTCATTTAAATAAAACTCGTTCATTAAAATGTATTCTATTCAATTTCAAGTTGCTATAATACTGGACTCGGTTTTCTGACTGAGAAGCATGCAATTAAAAACAGTCTCCAACAATCTCCATATCCAACATTGACTTCTCCTCCTCTTCCCTTCATAAGAGGTGAGGTCAAATGGCACCAAGCTCCTACCTTGATCACGATACTCCTTCACTTCCCTCTGTCCTCAGCCAATTCTCTCCACTCTCCAACCACCCCCTCCTTACTGATATCCCTCCTCACACAATCCTCCATCTCAACCCATCTTCACACATTTTCCTCCTACCTTACTCCCTCAACCTATCCGCTGTCTTGCCATTGCCTCATCCCCCATCCACACCAAGGGTCCAGCCCATCTCAGCCGGCATTTCACCAATTTCCCCGTCAATCTCTTCATACCAATATCCTCCCTCAGTTCATACATTCTTCACTCCCACAATCCTCTTTCTCTCTTGTTCTCTTGTTCTCTTGTTCTCTTTCTCTCTCTTGTTGGATCACCCATTCAAGATCTGGTTATTTAGACTTTAGTAACCAATCAAGAAGGTTGAGTTTTAAAGCTGTAGCTAAAATTAACCCTGAGGTGCGCCATGGCAATGATGAGCCAAATTGCCTATTTTTTTGCCTTTGTTTGAGGTCATACAGGACTACTAACACTCGATGTAGTCCCGTGGTGACTGTGGACCCTTTGTATATTAATTTCCATTCTACATACGGAATATAAATACTGTGCTGTACTTGATTTCAATTGGTTGGATTCACGACAAATATTTAACCTTGTAACCGAGGCATAAGCAAAGCTCCGCTCCTTTCCCCGCCGAGGGGATGCTGATCTGCCAGAGCGGCTTATTTATTTATTTTACATCGATTTGATTGAGAATTGCAAATTTTTATTGTGACGTTTACCTACTACGTGCCACAATATTGTAGTAGAGAAAATTTTGGGGACATTTGGCCCAGGGGAATGGGATTGTACAAAAACTCAAAGGAAACGCTGCACAGACTCACTCTGACACACACATATGATGACAATCCTTTCTTGTGTGTTACTATAGCACCAATACGTTTTTGTGTGTGATTGCCATCTATCCACTGGTGCACACAATCCTAGGATGAGACGAAGTAAAAACAAACCTGAGCCATGGTCTCCGTGTCCAGGTTCTTCTCTCCTAGGCTGCTGTGGCGACCAGAAGTGAGACGAGCCGGGGAACCGTCTGCGCTTGCCTGCCTGGTCCGCTCGAGTGCCCAGGCTGGGATTCCGGGCACTGGGAGTCCGAGCCCTGCCAGGCCAGGAGCAGACGAAGCTTGACTGGCCATGCCAAAGCCCAAGCCAGCCTGTTTCCTCTCGGGGATATTTAGACTGGCACTTCCTCCTGTAGACATGCCTGCGAGAGATGTTTCAGACCTATGTAGTTATAACCACCATCAAACAACAATGTCTACATACTCTTGCCTTGCACATTATTTTGCAGTTCTTTCAGAAGCTGTTTGCATTATCTTCTCGAATGGTAAAGCCATATTGCTAAATCTATTAAATAACTTTTGAAACGTCATCAAAAGCAAATGAATGTCAACATTAATTAATTGTCCACCTTTGATTATCCATAGGTATCCCATGATAACTTTTTACCTTTAATGATACCAAAACACGTTTCGGACAATGTCTATGTGGTGGCCATATGCACCTGCTATGATGGCATCGCTGTTACTGCAGCTGCGCATGGGTGGAGGGCGGCGTGCACGTCCGGGACTTGATGGTGAGCGAGGAGGTTGCTCTTGGCCCAATTGGCCCAAGCCTAGCTGTCTGCCACCCTCACCGTTGTGGAACAGCTGTCGTGAGCTCGAGGAAAGCGCCCCTTCTGAAACTCGTTTCGGCCTGTGGTAGAGTATGAAAGAATACAAGTTGTTTTCACTAGTTGCTTTTCTGGATGTGTTGCTCCTTTAGTAGAGCTCGATCAAATAGTACGAAGCGGAAAAGCCCACCAACATGAATCGGGCAAGCTCTTTATAGTCGGATGTTCAGTATAGTGCTTGAAGTTACCCTTTGCTTTTATACCACCTTTAAAAGTGATAGCTCTTAATATGAGGTATGGTCTTGCACAAAAATCACCCCTGCAGGGTATTTTCACGAGAATGCTTTAATTCCAATTTATCACAATTTATTTTAGTTGGTCTTTTACCTTGTCATTACTCTGCTCACAATTTCTCCATCCCTGTCCCCCATCTGTTTTTTAAACTTTCAGATAAACTAAAAAAAAAAAAAAAAATACATCTATTGTAGTGTGAACAAATGGCTGTGCTGTGTCAACATCTCCATTCATGGACTTTCTAGCATTAGCCTGCAAAAGTGCTGTTAACTAACTAAGGCCACTCTCGGAGGCAATGGGTGTTTCTAGCTACTGTATATTAAAATAAGGCAATTCTCTATGTGTGTGTACATCTGATCATTATATAATTGAAAACACCTGGGCCATTCTAGGGAGAGGACTTGCAACTTTCACCTGTCGAATATTGCTTAGTCGTTTAACCAGTGGGTACTGCCCAAAGGAGGGGGTACACATTGACATATTTTCACTCCCAGAGGGAGTGGGTATTCCTAATCAACTCAACGCTCCTCATTCCAACAAGTACTCGTTTCTAGATGTTTTTTTATTTTATTTTATTCATAGAGAAGGTTGAAATGAGTAGTGTTTGGAATAGGACTTACAAGAAAAAGAAGATGTATGTAATGGGTGGCACATATCTGAGGCTTCCCATGCTATCAATGTAAGTTATTAAAGGTGTGGCTACATAAAAATATAAAAACAGTATATAAACAAGATTGGAAAATTATATATACACACACACATACACACACGAGGTTTGACAATAAAGTTCCAGGATTAAAGGGTTAGAAAATTTTATTCTAAACATGCCATTATGTTTAGTGGTCGCCTTCAAAGTAACATGCTTGCCAACGTCGCTGCTATGCTTCAAAGCACCTTTGGAAGTCGTCTGAAAGGCCATTTAGTTCATTGGTCATGGCTCTCTGGAACTCTTATATTGATGCAAAATGAGTTCATTTCATTGGAATTTCAGACGTCTAACATTCTCACCCTTTTGACATTTTCCTCTATTTTGGTAATTGATGAGTGTCCTGACCGTGCGCTATCATTCACATCCATTCTCCTTCCTACAAACCTCTTGACCCACTCAAACACATGTGATCTTGACATTGCGTCTTCCCCATACATCAGCTTCAAATTGTCAAAAATGTCTGTGCCACTTTCATTTAGTTTGACCAAAAACTTGATGATCATTCTCTCATCCATAAATTTGTCTTCAAAACACGTACAACCACGTTCCTATGTCTCGAGTACAACCACGTTCCTATGGCAACACTTATTTTAACAGAACTCCAGCAAGGCTACAAAACACAAATGATCAATACAATGGCTAACACAGTACTGATTGGAAGATTACGATGCATGAAACCCAAGCCAGTGCTGCCACCAGCTGAGAAAAAACGGCATTCCTGGAACTTTATGGTCAGACCTCGTGCAAGTGTAAGAAAGCTGCATAAGTTCCACAAGTGGATACGATGCAGTTTGTAGAGAGACTGTTATGGGACACATCAGCGCCAATCCGTGTGGTCCACTGTCCCTCTCCTTTCTACCCTTTCAGTTGAACACTGAAAAAACCAAACCTGAGCAATACCATGCTCCATTGCTTCAGGTAAAAAAGGTAATACACCAAAAGCCTCACAGGAAGGATTGCCCTCAACTTACAAAGATATAGAGTTTGATGCACAAGAAAATACTAAAACCCACATGACCATTTTTCAGAAGGCAGCTTGAGTGAATACAGACATGCTGACTGAGCAGGTGATGATTAATGTGAGGGGCAGATTATATCGATGAATTAACAGTGGATGGATGTCACAGATGTGGAATGTTAACTTAACACACAACACATTAATTGTTAATGTTAACTGTTAACGTGGATGATAAATGAGTTCTGGAACATCACTGCAAGTTGAACAAAGTCCCTGACAACAGAAAACTTTACCGAGGGTGCGGATCGGCATTAATTGTGAACAGATGAGTTGTTTCTGGTGTCGTTCCTATGGAGAAACAAGCTAAATAACTTGCTGATGTGTCGTGGGCCCGAAGGGAAGAGGAGGTGGGGGCAACTATTTCTATTTATTTGTATTCAAAGTACAGTAACTGAATGCTACAATCTATATTCTCAAGACCAACCTCTGCTCCCTCTCGCAGCATGGGTGTGTTCAGTTACCGAGCAGCTAGCCAGTGCTTGCCAAGCCAGCCATTCCTTATCAACGGTTTTGAATGGAGTGCTTGCTTGAATGCTGAAGACACTTGGCGAGCTCTCTACAAGAAATTTGGTAACTGAATACTCCCCTGATCTCAGGATGCTTCCTGATTTCATAGAAGACTAAAATATAAGATCTGTCGCTTCGCTGATGGAAATACCAATCTTTGCTGTGATGGCTAATCTATGGGGGAAGAAACAAAAGGTGCAGGGTGTTGCCATTTGCAGTTTTGACACGCATGTCCATGTACCCATAAAAAAATGTTTATTTAAAAAAAAAATTGTGAGGGGGGGGGGGGGGGGTAGCAAATACTCCCGGGTATTACCTGATTTCAACTACCTGAAGTCCCAAGTGAGCCATGTTACAATAAATGGACAGGTTATTTCCCCCAGAATTGGCGTAGTTCCAACTTCTGGAATTATGATTTCCCCCCCCCCACCATTTTATCACCGAAACCTGACCCGTGAAGTGAACACCTCGAGTACAACCACAAGTTTTCCATTCACTCCGTCCACCAGTTCAGGAGTGCATAGAAGTCAAACAAGCACACACTTCCTGAATGATAGTATGATGTCATGAATGATATATCGTATAATTGAGTTGATTATGATGAGAATGCTCATGTTAATCAGCCTCAGTTATCTTCCTCAATAATTCCTTCTTTAATTTTGCTGAAGACTTGAATTGCCATCAGATGGCGTTTCAGGCACACTGCAATGCTACATCGCTACCTGACGACATTTCAAAAAGAGCAGGTGATGTCTTGTCGCATCAATTTGAGTGTTTATGGTCCGATTAATGGTTTTTGTATGTAAAACCAGTTGGTGACACTGTTTACCTTTAACCTTTGTTTACTGGGAGGTTATGTTCAAGTTTATAAAGGGAAAAAAATTACGACGCTCTTCTTCGCAATGTAAATAGTGAGAGCCGTACAAGAAAAGCGGTTTGTGGTTACTAAAGGTGTGCGCCAAAAAAATAAAAGGTAAGATTGGCAGATGCAGTTTGACAAAGAAATGTAAGGTGCTGGGGATGGGTAAGAATAATGAAAATAAAGATTAAATTGATGCAAGGGGCAATGTTGGACCGTGTCGCACGGATCTCGAGGTGGTAATAAATACGGGGGTAAGCAGACAGGACAATGCCAGGTAGCTACAGGTAAAGCAAACAGGGTTTTCGGTTGTATTCATAGGGGTATCAATTATAAACTAGATGGTATTCATAGAATACTTACCCTGCGCAGTCAACTTGTTGTGTCAACTCTTCTGTTATTGAACTTTTTTTTGGATCCAATATGGCTGCCAGACCACGTGAGCGATGACATCATACATTTATATTCTCTAATATAATTGTTGCATAGATCACGCTCAATACATTTCAAACTGAACAGACTAAGCGTTGTCCCTGTCGAATTATGACGTCATAATTATGGCACCAATGACGTCATCGTTAACAAGACCTATTCCCCATATGGAGTTCTTTACAATGAGCCATGTTTCCATTTTTTCCATGGAGCGGTTTTGGAGATATAGAGGTGCAACATTTTTCGGTTTTTCCAAGATGGCGCCTGTACCACATTGCCTATGACGTCATGATTATCATTAAAATATTCCACATGAGGAGGCACTCTTATGGTGAAAATTTCGTGTCAATCGGACCAACGGTTGCTGAGAAAATGAATTTTTAAAATGCAGACACGTACGGCACACGTACGCACCCGATTGCTTAACCCTGTTTTCGCTTCGCGAGCGCAGGGTAATAAAAAGGTGGTTTTAACACTGTAATAGGAATTTAGTGAGGCCCTCTATTGGAATGTTGTGTTCAGTCTTGATCACTACAAGTCAGGAAGGGCATCACTACCATAGAGAGGGTTCATTCAGCGCAGGACTAGTAGATAGATTCCTGGCCTAGCTGGACTCAGCTATGAGGAGCGGCTGAGGGAGACAGGACTTTATACATCAGAAAGGATTCGGTTATGAGGGGATACGATACAGATGTTTAAGATAATGAAGGGTAGAGACAAAATAAGTGCAGAATAATTATTTAGCACAATAGACAGTGATCGGACCAGGGGCCAGAGCCTGGGAGTGAAGAAAATGAGAGTTAAAACGGTCGTGACAAAGGGGTCTTTCACTCAGAGAGTAGTTGATGCACGGAGTGGTCTCTGGAATGGTAGTGGCAACAGGAAGGGTATATAAGTTTAAGTTGGAATTAGATAACTACCTAGATGGGTAGAGGGATACATTCATTCATGAATTCATTAGAATTCATTCATTCATTCATTCATTCTAGATGGGTAGAGGGGTATTGTCAGGACTTCGAGGTAGCTTGTGTGTGGCCTCCACATCCACAACGTTTACATCCACAGCCACTCTTAGGGATCACTTCCCGTGTTCCCAAAGCAGCCACCCCGAGCACATTAAGTAGCAAAGGCTGTGGAGGAAAGTTTATTTTGCTTTTCAGTCGCCACCTCATGCCGACAGAAGAGTAGAACTCTCACATGGATTGATCACGATAATGAAAAATTCAAATGAAACAGAGACCTTCCAGCAAGATGACCCACAGGTGGGGTGTAGTCAGAAAAACATTCCGGCAGCATTCCCACTTCAGGTCTAACGGGCCTGTCGCCGATTTTGTCTCCGTGCCCATCGTCCTTGCCCATTTTGTAGCTTGGTTCGTCGGCAAAGGCATCGTCCCTGTGAAGGATTGGAGGGAGGATGGCAAGGGGACAAATTAATAATAGGATTTTAGATTCATTGTCTCAAAAAAAAAAACCTGGTTAAGCTTGACCCGGCAGGTGCACCTGTGTGCCCCCCGACTCTCCCTGGTAGATTGTGACCTTTATAGGCTGGAACTCCAACGACAAAGTTGTGTTTGGACGTTAGTGCGCACACTTCTACTCACGATTCCTGGGGCGTGATGTACTGATGTGGCACAAGGCCATCTTTCCCGTTATGCCGACCTTCCCACCAGTCTTCGGACGCCCGGTGGTAGAGCAACAGGGAGGCACCTTTCTTGAACGAAAGCTCACGTGAGGAGCGGCCAGCGTAATCAAACTTGGCTATGGCTTCCACTGGCTCGTTCTCTATCAGATGCGGACAAAACGTATCCGCGTCACACGACCAGGAATTCTTGCTCGAGACAATTCCTTGAGGAGCAGTTGCGTTATCAACATACCATCATCACTGCTGTGGGTCTCTATGTCATGTTCCGCCTCCTCGAGGATCCCCGGCTCACTGTGAGGACTATCACTGGAGGGTAACATGGGGGTGGAGAGTTCTGAATGAAAAGCAAAGCGTTCCCTACCCAGGAGCACGTTCAGCAAAACAGGGGCCATCTACATATTGCATATGCAAATGATGGAAAAGGTGCTGCCCAACAGCTTCGCTCTCCCATCCTACTCTCAACATATTGATATAAAAAGGAAGATTTCTCTTTGTATAGGACAAGTAGATAGACAAAGGAAAAAATAATAATCAAAAGGTATCATTGTATTCTCCGCTTTGTGACTTTCAAACTAAAGCTCTCAAGTGTTTGTGTGCTTCCCCTTCTCTCCCCATCTTGTCTTCCGCTCCCTCTTTTTATATATTTTGTTTGTCTGGTTGATTTGTTTGTGAAGTAAATGTCAGCTCTTTCACGAGCCTCGATTCAGTATACAAAAAAGAAAGAAAAAAAAGTGATCGTCACTGAAGACATGACATGTCACTCAATCGGTAGCTTATTGCACAAACAATGAGCTGGAACAAACACCCTCACTCCCTTCAATCCCACTCCTCCCTCCAGGTTAAAACAGCTGTTCACCACCATCTCTTATCTTCCCCCATCCAAAACCTTGATCTTTTCTACCCCCTTTAATTCACCCCAGATACACTCTTCTGAAATACCGACTTCTTTCCTGGAAGTCCTAGCAGTGTCCATGTGTTTTATACTTCTCCCATCCCCCCGCCCCCTTCCCACGCCTCCTCCCCCCAAGCCCTCTCCCTCCCACAGATCTCCCGATGTCCCTGCTCTCAAATGTTGTGTTTGCGTCCTCCCCCCTCTCTCCCCATCTTGTCTACCGCTCCCCTTATTATATGTTTTATGTCTCTGATTTTTTTTTGTGTGATTGATGTTAGCTCTTTCACGAGCCTCGATCTTGTATGCAAAAAAAATAAAAAATAATGGTGTCACTGACCAGAACTCCTCTTCACCGGTCATGCATTTTTCATAGACTGGTCCCTCGAGTTCACGTGGTCCTGGGAATATGCCCTCGTGGTGCATGATGATGGTCTTGATGACCTCGTTGATGTGAGCCTGCGCCGACACCTGGTCTTGGCTGTCTGGTGCCGGCATGAGTGTCGGTCCAAAGCAAATGGCAAGGTTGTATGGATCCATCATGTTTTCATCATTGAACTGGGACAGACTGCATGGCAGGACGGAGACATAGTAAGAATACTTGGAATGGAATAAAGAGACAAGGACAATATCCTGGGGATGGATTTGTTTTTTTGTTTTTTTACCTCAGAAGAGATATCAACATTTACCTCAGCGAATGTCAATCGCGGTGTCAGTATTTGATGAACTCATAAAGACTTAGGTGAGTTATAAGTGTGACCAGCATGTGTACGGGATTCTTCCCATAAGAATGAGTGGTCGCATTGGCTTGTACTTGTACGACCTAAAATGAGCGAGTTTTGTTTGACGTTTGGGCCAGTTTTACATGTTGTATCCCTAAGGAACGAAACGATCGTTTTTCTTGGCTTACAATTTTATTTGAAGTCACCCATGCCTCAAAATACACTCACTTATATGGAATTGAACGCTGAATCCGAAAATGTAAGTGAAATTGCCTTGTTTTGTTTTTTTAACATTGTCTTCTATGTATTCTACTAGTACCCGACTGCAAAGCCGCAATTAGCCGGCGAAGCCGGAGCCTGTTGCCACTATTTTACCCATCACCATGGCATCAGTAGGTTAGGTAGTTGGTAGTAGGTAGGTGTAGTAGGTACCGTACCTAGTTCAAAATGACACCATTTGCATTCTGGATGAGATTAAGATTTATAAAATTTCCTTCTTGATTAATTCGGTGAATTCCCTCTCAACTTCGGATATTTCGGGCCGTGAAAAACTATCCCCGACGGCCGCGAGATTTCTAAAAAATAATTCTTCGTCAATTTTAGAATATTTGACGCCGTTTTCAGCCTCCGAAACGCGTAATAAGCTTTTTTGAAATATTTTTTCAAATGCTCGAATCTCATTGGTTCCTGTGTTTGGTGACGATTTTCGTTGAAGATAACCAGGGCCCGTGCACAGAACTCAAATAGACGTAGAAGAACTATGCAGGTCGCTGTGTGGCCCCTCCGCCGCAACGCGGCAGCCATTTTAGTTAGCGCAAGACACCTCCGCTTTCTGCGTACAGATAGGCCTATTGTTAACATGAGCAGTGTGAATGTTCAACAAATATCAGCAATATGCCTTCTTGTGCTGCAATAAACTGTACAAATCGACTTGTGAAAGGTTCTGGGAAAACATTCCACAGGTAAGTAATTTATTTTTCTTAATTATGAAGAGTTTACTCGCCAAACTCTAGTTAAACTTTCACGTTATGCACAGATGTAGTTTTTCGTTTATGTAGTCCCATCTGTTAGTTTGTGTGTGTGTGTGTGTGTGTGTGTGTGTGTGTGTGTGTGTGTGTGTGTGTGTGTGTGTGTGTGTGTGTGTGTGTGTGTGTGTGTGTGTGTGTGTGTGTGTGTGTGTGTGTGTGTGTGTGTGTGTCACCGTCCAATATATAATGTGTGTGTGTGTGTCACCGTCCAATATAAAAATTCACTATACAATATATAGTGAATATAGTCCATTATACAATATAGTCCATTATACAATATAGTCCATTATACAATATATAATGTCCATTATACAATGTATAATGTCCAATTATATATACAATATATATATATACAATATACAATATAATTTATAATATAATATATATAATATAATATAATATAATATATATACAATATAATATATATATATATATATACAATATATATACAATATAATATATATACAATATACAATATACATAGTATACATATACAATGTATACATATACAATATACAATATATACATATACATATACATATATGTACATATACATATAGTATACATATAGTATATACATATATACATATATACATATGTATATATGTATATATACATATATGTATATATATATACATATATGTATTATACATATATACATATATACATATATACATTATACATACATGTATACATACATACATACATGTATACATACATACATATGTATATGTATACATGTATACATGTGTATACATACATACATGTATACATGTATGTATACATATGTATATGTATACATACATACATATACATGTATACATACATACATGTATACATGTATACATACATTATACATACATACATGTATACATTATACATACATGTGTTACATATTTATGTGAATGTATGTGAATTACCATCCAGGTCTTTGCTTATCCATGTGTAGTAGATTAAGGGTTGTTGTGGTTGGAGGGTCAGGAGCCCTTCTGAAAAAGTGTCCGGAAACGGAAGTGACCGGAAACGGAAGAGAAAAAGACACGAGGAAGAAAAGCGACGAGTATTCTTCTTCCTCGCCCCGCTCCGACGAAAGGTGGGATTGATATTGAGCCGTGTGGAAAAGCGGCGTTCCCGAGCCCGTCTGGCGAGAGGAGTTACCGGGACGTGTACCTACCCGGTGGAGACGTCAAGTTGACGTGGGGCCGTGCACCGACCCCGCGTCTGGCACCGTTCGCGGCACCGTCTAAAAAGACGCGTACGGGTCGCACGTTGGGGCCTAACACGCGTTGCCAGCGGCGTGGGGCTTTTGGCTTGCTTTCCCTTACCTGCTTCGCGTGGCCACGAGGGGCTGCAGCCGGGTGCCTGGTACGATACCTGCCCGGTGGAAACACGTCCACCCGGGGTTCGTTCAACCGCCCGAGTGCAGCGACGCCGACCATCATCTTGGTCAGGAGGGGCCCAGAGACATTGTGCGGGACCGAGACCAAAAGGGGGTCGTGAGTACCAACGGGGACACACATATAAGATGGCCATCTTAATCATATAGGGAATTGATTGTGGATTGGGAATTGTTGATGGTTGTTTGTTGTTGATTGTGCGGGGAATATATCCGTGATTGTATCCTTGAAATGGTATGACATCCTTACCCTGGAAATATATCATTGAACATCAGTTTCTCTTGGGTGGAATTCATAGGGATTGCGTTGCGAAAGCGCATATATAATACTACTTTCTGGCGAAGGTCCTCTCACGGTCCGGGGGTCACCGAGACCAGGTAGTCACCGAGGGGACCACGTAACAGAATTGGGGGCTCGTCCGGGATTATGATTTGCGGATTCGCAATTGGGTCTACGTCCGGGATCTAAAATTGTATAAAATAATAAAATAATATTTTTATTTATTAAAATTTATTAATTAAGTATTAATTGGAAAATTTTTGGGGAAATTGGGGTAAAGTCTTGGGTGAAGGTTAACAGGTGTTAACGATAGTCACCATGGCGTTTGTGGCACAGAACTTTGCGGTAACACCGAGTGAGGCACAGTTCCGAGCGTTACTAGGACCTCTTGAAATTGGCCAAACATTTTAACTTGGAGGTCCGAACTAATTTGAGGAAGGCAGAGTTGCAGGCCACGGTGATACAATCTATGGTGGGATTAGGAACATGGGACGAGTTAGCCTGGGAGTGGCTACCCGAAGAACCAGAAGATGTTGAGCTCCGGAAACTGGAGTTGCAATTACGGAGCCAGGAACGGATTAAAGAAGAAGAAAGGAAAGCAGAAAAGGAAAGAGCAGAAGAAGAAAGGAAAGCAGAAAAGGAAAGAGCAGAAGAAGAAAGGAAAGCAGAAAAGGAAAGAGCAGAAGAAGAAAGGAAAGCAGAAAAGGAAAGAAAAGAAGAGGAAAGGAAAGCAGAAAAGGAAAGAGCAGAAGAAGAAAGGAAAGCAGAAGAGAGGAGAGAAGAGAAACAAGCAGAGGAGAGGAGAGCTGCAAGGGAACTCGAAGCAGAGGAGAGAAAAGCAGAAAGGGAATTAAAGGAACGTGACATGGAGCTTCGGCAGGAAATTAAATTCAAGGAGCTGGAGTTAATGAGAGAACGGGGAGAGGCACCACCCTTGCTGACGGGGTCGACACCTAACCAGAAAACCTGGGATGTGGGCAGACATGTGAGGCTGGTTCCACCGTTCAGTGAAAAGGAAGTCGCGAAATTTTTTCCACACTTTGAGAAAGTGGCTCGACAATTAAACTGGCCGGAGGAGGCCTGGACCATACTAGTGCAAAGTGTGCTGGTGGGAAAAGCTCAAGAGATTTATTCGGCGCTACCAATGGACCAATGTGCAGATTATGAGGTACTGAAGAAGCACATCCTCAAAGCCTATGAGTTGGTTCCGGAAGCTTACAGGCAAAAATTCAGGAATGCCAGGAAGAGGGAGAGTGAGACCCATGTGGAGTTTGCCAGAGTGAAAGAAAACATGTTTGATCGGTGGTGTGAGTCAAAAGGAGTCGGGAAAGACTTCGAAACATTGCGTGACTTGATCCTGGTGGAGGAATTTCAGCAGTGTGTCCACGAGGACATCAAAGTGTACCTGCAGGAAAAGAAAGTACCAAAGTTGTGGGACGCAGCCACCATGGCAGATGATTATGCCTTAACCCACCGAATAGGGGTCCACAAACCTAACTCCTCGCCTAGACTTCAGCAGGGGAGTTCTGGAACACCCAGTGCGGAGAACGACCTTACATGGCGGCGGCCTCGAGATGATTATGGGGACAACTATGATACCCCAACTGTTAGAAATCAGAGGGATGCGGGCCCAAGACAAACTTCTATTTCGGGGGGCCCGAGGCAGACCACGAGTTTTTCCTCCGGGCCTACTTGCGCTTTTTGCAAGAAACCTGGACACTTGATGTCCAGTTGTTACCGCATGAAAAGGGAAGACCCAGAGCGGAGTCCGACTATTACGACTCCAAATGCAATGGCCATTGTGAGAAATCGCCATCAAAAGGGTTACCAACCATTTATTTCAGAGGGGTTTGTGTCACGGGATGGAGCCTCGACTAACCGGAGACCGGTTAGGATATTGAGGGACACAGGAGCACATAAATCTTTAATGCTTGAAGGCATTTTGCCATGGTCCGAGGAGACGGCAACGGGGGATAGTGTTCGTTTACAGGGGATCGGGGGCGGTGTTAGTGCTCCACTTAATGTCATCCATTTGGAGTCCGATTTGGTGTCAGGACCGGTCACCATCGGTTTACAAGCCACACTTCCTGTAGAGGGTGTATCTGTGGTTATCGGGAATGATTTGGCCGGGGGTCAAGTTTATGGTAACCGGAGGGTTGGTAAAGAGCCCAGCAGGGAAAATAACACCACACCAGCTCGGGATGGCGACAAAAGTACCAAGTTATTTGTAGGGGGACTGAACTTCAAAACAGAGGAAGAAGTTCTGACCTCTGTCTTCAACAGATATGGGCCGCTGGTGGAAGTGCGGTTGGTAAGAGACAGGGAAACGCAACAGTCAAGAGGGTTCGGCTTTGTCACGTTTGCAAGCACAAAAGACGCCAGAGAGGCAGAAAAGAATTGGAATGGCAAGGATTTGGAGGGTCGGACCATAACAGTAGGGAAGGCATTTCGTAGGCGTCGAGAGGTCTACAGGAGAGTACAACTGGGCGGTAGTTGTGGTGGTGGCCGCAATCAATATTATTATGGAGGCTCCCTGAGTTACGGCAGCTCCCGAAGGAAGGATTGGCAAAGTAGTGGCCGAGAAGGAGACCGCTATTCATGGGACTACAGTGACAAGCGGTCCCACCATAATTATTAGGGAAGTTCTGAAAAGCTGAAGCACTGAATGCGGCGGAGCCGCCGAGCCAAGATTCCTGCACGGACTAACCGTGAACTCCACGTTCCTCAAGGCGCCCATGTAGAGAACTTTCCTGCACGGACTAACCGTGAACTCCACGTTCCTAAAGGCATCCATGTAGTGAATACTCGGCTTGGCCTCCCGGAAAAAGTGCTATCGAGTTGCTTAACTTTGGATCTTTGATCAACCCCTTAACCTTCATTCACAAGAAACTGACAGTCAAAGTCAGAGGGTCATGAGATGGAGTTTGGCTTGGCAGGAGTCCAACGGGAAATTGAACATGTAAAGGGCAGGGACAAGGTCGTTGCTGGTGCTTTGTCCAGAGTGAATTACCTTTGAAAATCTCTGGGGGTTGTGTGAAATTTTGGTTGCTTTATTTTTAAGTGGTAACTGTGCCCGGGGGGAACTGATAATGTGGGGGGGGGGTTGAGTTATCTGGTTTGTTTCTCCAAATGGGCCGGCAAAGAAAGTTTTCGCTGGGTTCAAACTTTCTTTCTTGAAGGGGGGGAGTGTTACATATTTATGTGAATGTATGTGAATTACCATCCAGGTCTTTGCTTATCCATGTGTAGTAGATTAAGGGTTGTTGTGGTTGGAGGGTCAGGAGCCCTTCTGAAAAAGTGTCCGGAAACGGAAGTGACCGGAAACGGAAGAGAAAAAGACACGAGGAAGAAAAGCGACGAGTATTCTTCTTCCTCGCCCCGCTCCGACGAAAGGTGGGATTGATATTGAGCCGTGTGGAAAAGCGGCGTTCCCGAGCCCGTCTGGTGAGAGGAGTTACCGGGACGTGTACCTACCCGGTGGAGACGTCAAGTTGACGTGGGGCCGTGCACTGACCCCGCGTCTGGCACCGTTCGCGGCACCATCTAAAAAGACGCGTACGGGTCGCACGTTGGGGCCTAACACGCGTTGCCAGCGGCGTGGGGCTTTTGGCTTGCTTTCCCGTACCCGCTTCGCGTGGCCACGAGGGGCTGCAGCCGGGTGCCTGGTACGATACCTGCCCGGTGGAAACACGTCCACCCGGGGTTCGTTCAACCGCCCGAGTGCGGCGACGCCGACCATCATCTTGGTCAGGAGGGGCCCAGAGACATTGTGCGGGACCGAGACCAAAAGGGGGTCGTGAGTACCAACGGGGACACACATATAAGATGGCCATCTTAATCATATAGGGAATTGATTGTGGATTGGGCATTGTTGATGGTTGTTTGTTGTTGATTGCGCGGGGAATATATCCGTGATTGTATCCTTGAAATGGTATGACATCCTTACCCTGGAAATATATCATTGAACATCAGTTTCTCTTGGGTGGAATTCATAGGGATTGCGTTGCGAAAGCGCATATATAATACTACTTTCTGGCGAAGGTCCTCTCACGGTCCGGGGGTCACCGAGACCAGGTAGTCACCGAGGGGACCACGTAACACATGTATATATACATATATACATTATACATACATATATGTATATATATACATATATGTATATATATATATATACATATATACATATATACATATATACATATATATATACATATATACATATATACATATATATACATATATATATACATATATACATATAGTATACATATACATATAGTATATATACATATACATATAGTATACATATACAATATACAATATATACATGTACAATATAATATATATACAATATACAATATATATACAATATAATATATATACAATATAATATAATATATATACAATATACAATATACAATATAATATATATATATACAATATACAGTATATACAATATAATTATACAATGTATATACATTAATATATAATGTCCATTATACAATGTCCATTATACAATATAGAATATAGTCCATTATACAATATATAATGTGTGTGTGTGTGTCACCGTCCAATATAAAAATTCACGTCCACTCATCCACTTCCACTAGGCCTAGCTAGCGCACACGTTCGCCTATTCAGTTCTTGCGCTAACTAAAATGGCGGCGTGAGCGCGCGAGCGGGGCCACCGCTGTGTGTGTGTCGTGAACGGGCATAGTTCTTCTACGTCAATTTGAGTTCTGTGGGCCCGTGAGGGCCCGGGGAACGAGGTTGGTCTTAAAGTATTTTAATTACAAACTAGAACGGGCACTCGGTAGAGCGCATACCTTCGCCGCAGCTACTTTTGTTGCCAAAATAAAAGACTACAAGATCTGTGTAGCAAAGCATTTTGGCATTAGTTTCATACAAATTGGACACAAATTGACCGCGCTATGGTAAAAAGACGATTTTGACCTTTTCATGACCTTGACCTTGACCTTTGACCCGATCGATTCCAAAATCTAATCAAATGGTTCCCGGATAATAACCTATCATCCCACCAAATTTCATGCGAATCGGTTGAATACTTTTTGAGTTATGCGAATAACATACACACACACACACACACAGACATACAAATAAATACACAGCGATCAAAACATAACCTTCCGCTTTTGCGAAGGTAATTAGAGGTGCATAAGATTGTGAATCAAACAAAGATTGGTGAAACAAACTCCTATTGAACTTTTTCTCAATTTTTATGCATACTTCCGCATCCGCAAGATGGCGGCCTCCATGGAGTGATTTGGTTTTTGAAATATTTTTGCAAATGCTCGAATCTCATTGGTTCCTGTGTTTGGTGACGATTTTCGTTGAAGATAACCAGAGCCCGTGCGGGCCCGTGGAACGAGGTTGGTCTTAAAGTATTTTAATTACAAATTAGAGGTGCATAAGATTGTGAATCAATAAAAGACGGGTGAAACAAACTCCTATTTAACTTTTTCTCAATTTTTTATGTGTACTTCCGCATCCGCAAGATGGCAACCTCCATTGAGCGATTTGGTGCGTCAAAGCTTGTAATTCTCAAAGGATCCAGCAAAATCTGTTTTATCAACATAATACGTACGCGTTTATTCACAACACCGGCTTCGCCGGCTATAAATATATCTGTGCAGTGTCTGTCTTGTGTTGTGTTGTGTTGTCACTACTGAACTACTCCCTCAAACTTTTTGTGAAATCGTACTATTCCAACTTGACCCACGGCGGGAGTATGCGCTCTACTGAGTGGCGTTCTAGTTTTTACAGTTTTATTTTCAATCCAATATGGCATTCAGAGCATGTGATCGATGACGTCATAAATTTAATTCTTCAATTGTAGATCAGATATATTAAGTTTCAGATTTTTTGGACAAGGATTTCGATTCAACCAATTATGGCTGGAATACCACTTCACTGATGATGTCATTGATATCACCCGATATACCCAATGCAGAGTTGATGACGTATGGCAATTTCATTAGGCGGCCGGGCCTGACGTTCGACTAAGGTTAAGGCAGGAATTTGTAATTTGCCCATGGTGTTGGTAACAGCTCTCCTACTCTTCATGACAGACACCATATGGGATATTTAACATCCACCAACTAATGCCAACACATTGATGAATCGTCCTGCCCGTGAAACACCAAGAAGGCCGTTTATAGCTGAGTCAGGATCAGAAACTAGGCGAGATGGCTTAGAGACCTCTAGGCCAACCTACCAGCCCACTTTACTGGGCCTCTAAAGGTGGATACTGACCAGGAAGGGCTCGAACGAGGCGAGGTGGGAGACCAAATGCTTGGCATCAGAGAATTTGACTGAATTAGCGTTGTAAAAGCCTCTTGAGAAGGAACCATGGATTCGTTGACATCAAAATCATGAATGAGCGATCCAGGTTTAATATTCCATCGAGACGATGTGACTTTAATGACTGGGTACTGACAATTATTAAATGACCTAAAGGCAATTTGCAGTTATATTATCATTAGAAGTTATGTTATTGCCGGTATGGACAATATGTGTTTGATAATTTTGCTTTGTACACATAATTTGGTAGCAACTAGCTTTTTGGACACTGCGTGGCAACTCGTACAAGGGCCTGGCAAGGACAGCCTAGAGGTATGCACACTTGCATTTGAGATGTCTGGCCTGGGTTTGAATCGTGGCCCAGGCTATAAACTAATCCTGGTGTTTCACTTGCAGGAAGATGCGTCAACGTGTCCATCGGGAGAACGTTAAGCATTTGGACGCGTCCGCCAACGGTGAACGTTAAAGATCCCATGGTGTCTTTAGTGAGGAGGATTGGCATCCTGGCCAATTTCCTGCCGCCTTCTAGTTTCAGGGCCAACTAGTTTGTTGTTTCAGGGCCAAACATCAGGCCAACTAGTTTGTGAAAGACTTAGGCCAAGACATTTCCTGCCCGCCCGCACAAGATGGTGAGAATGATTTGGGTCGTTAATGCAGTCGTAGATGTTAGCTCAGAGTATCATAGATGTTTTTTCCACATGCATTCAGGTTTTCCATTGGTTGAACATGGGGGTTTCCCTACTTGTTGTCAAGCATGTCCTGACTTCCTTTTATAATCTTTTGTTTAACAGCAGTAAAAATAAAAAGAACCACCTTTAGAGGCCATTTTTCCCCACAAAGCGGGGGTTGGCCTTTTTCGGGAACCGTGGTTGTTGTTGTTTTTTTCGGTCCCCTTTTTGAAGCAATGTTTTACGGCCAGATGCCCTTCCTGCCGCCAAACCTTTTTGCCGCCAACCCTTTTTGCCGCCAACCCTTTTTGCCGCCTTTAACGACAAACAGGGAATTACCAGTGAACTGGTACTCAATTTGCCGACCTCGGAAGGATGACAGGCTGAGTCAACCCCCCTGGCGTTAATTCAGCGATCGACCGGGATTCGAACCCAGGATCCTTGGATATCCTAAGCCGGCACCCTAGCCGCTAGTCCAACACCAGGGTCTGTTTAACAGCAGTGATGTTTGCAAATTAAAATGGAGGAAGTTGTCCATCCTAAAAGCACGTGTGAGACAGTTATGATATGACTGAAAGCAGTTCTGCCATCAAGGCCAGTTGCGGAAGGGGTTCAGTTGGGTAGGTTGAGTATATTCCCCCATTGCTGGCCATACATCTTGTTTCAGTAGCGCTTCGCTACGTACTAGCGGTGTCTCTATCATGACTAGCGGCAACATCTGTGTGCTGGTGTGCAACATGGTGTGCTGGGGTTGTTTGGCACCCTGGGTGAGTGCAGGTGTTTTGGCACCCTGAGTAGCCTCTTGGTGTTGTGTCTCTGAGGATACCCACCTCCACCATGGAAGGGGAGAAGTCCACATGCTGTAGGGAACAAAATGTGGGTCCAGGAAGCGACGGATAATGGGAGCTCAGCCTTTTGAGTGAAGACAGAGTTGAAGAACTCTGCTTTTTCTGGAACAGTGTTCAACACGACTCCATCGTTTAGGACAGAAGGAACGGAATGGGATTGTTTAACAGACGTAGACCAAAATCGAGATAACGGAAAAGTTGAATACAGGATGGAATGAAAATCTTACTATAATTCACCAAATGACCGTCTGTCTGTTCCCAGGTACCGCAAAAACGGCTGAACCGATCGCAACGAAATTTTGAGTGGGTGATCCTGGGACCCCCCTGGAGTAAAATAGGCGATATTGTTTCCCCAATTTTCCAATTTTCCAGTTTTTCCAAACACGATGGAATAATATTTACCGATATGAACAGTGATGTGGCTTTCATTGAAATTCTACAAATACTGTTTAGATTTTGATGATTTGCGTGTGATGTGATTTAACGGATGTTTATATGAATCGTTTAAAATAGAAAAAAGCCTTAAATTTCTGATATTTTGCCTTTTCATTTGGGCCTCCCAATTGAAGCCCCGCCCATAGGGCAGGTACCGTTGCTAGTGATGTGAAATACAAAGTCGTTTGTAAAATAAAGATTAGGATTTCCCATCAACACCAAACCAGAAACAGATGACATTGAGTGAGCGGGATCAGCTGATGGATGATATTGCCACCCATAAGGAATGATTTTCATAAAGTATGGAACTTGTCGATAAACTTCAATAAGGAAGTTTCGATACATTCAAAGTCACAACGCAGAACCGAATTCGTCACTCACTGATGGAGAAAAGCAAAAAGGTATCTCATGAGGATGATCACGGAACGGGGCAATGTCAAAATGATCTTCCGGATGTGCATGGCTCGTTCGTACAAACTTTCCGTTTCTGCAACACAAGAGGAAGTGGAAAGAAACAAATCAATGGCAACAAGTTTGTGTCAGCAATTTTATTTGTGTAAATGTGGACGGTCTGTCATAACACGAAGACCTCGAAAAGGCGAATAAGCTTATTTGTTGTGCTTGAGCTGGAGTCAAGAGGACCCCGACCCCAAGGGCCACTACCATATAAATGCACACACACACACACGAAGGTGGATACTTCCAGACCCCATTCCACCGTCTGAAACCCGCATCGGACAAGGTAAAAAGATAGGACTATCATCCATCCATTTGAATGCAGCATGTCCGTTGGATCGTTGCTGGGAATGCCGCCGGTACAGTACGCACTGTAGATTAGAGCAGGAATTTGGAATTTGTTCATTCGTGAAAGACACGGTGGGATCTTCCCCAACGACCAATGCTAGCAGCTGGGACAACCGGCTTAACGTCCTCCCGAGGGATGCCGCACACAAATGGTGCAATGCCCTGCCTGGGAAACACCATTCCGATAGTTCATAGTAGGCTATGAGCCAAGGGGGTTGGTCTGTACCATACAGATGGAGTAAGGCTCATTGTGATTTTTAGCAAGATATATGTCCCTAGATATGAAAAAAAAGTGATAGCGGTGTATAACTCTCGGCCATCTCTGTGTTATCACCCGAAATATTATTATACGCCCGTTTCGCTTCGCCAAAAAATGTGATATTTGCTAAAATTGGAATAAATATATGTTTTTAAGGACCACAGAGTGCCAATAATTTGCATACTGGATGCCAACTAATATAGTAATAGAAATATAGAACATTTGTGGGGGTTATTTATCAAAATATTGATATAATGACAAAAAATATGTTAAAATTAGTGAAAAAGTGGTCGAAATCGCTTCGAGTTCAGAATTCACATTGTACATTTTTGTCAATATTTCAAAAATGAAAACTCCCAGAGTAACATTTGACCCCTCAAAATCTTCGCAAGGAACCACTGCATTGGACTATATCATTACTTTGTAATATGGTGGTTGTTTGGGGCACATATTTTGGTAAAGTTCAAAATATGTTCAACCATACCCCCTAATTTTGATATTTTGGAACGAAACATAGCTTTTGAACATTTTAGGTTTATTCGTCTACTACTTTTGGTATCTCAGTGTAATTTTTGGTATTAGCTAGTATCCTAAAGTAGGTTTGTAACATCAGCTACATTATATTTCACAATGCATGCAAACTTGCTCCACACTCTAGGTTTATCATGATCTCTCGAACAAATACGATCTCGATCTCGATCTCGGCACTCTGTGGTCCTTAAAAACATATTTATTCCAATTTTAGCAAATATCACATTTTTTGGCGAAGCGAAGCAGGCGTATAATAATATTTCGGGTGATAACACAGAGATGGCCGAGAGTTATACACTGCTATCACTTTTTTTTTCATATCTAGGGACATATATCTTGCTAAAAATCACAATGAGCCTTACTCCATCTGCATGGTACCGACCGGTCAATTTGGGGGGTCTGGCTCATAGCCTATAGTTGGTTTGGGAATCAAACACGGACTAAACAGCCCAAAGGTATGTGTGCTACCTTTGTACCAACGTGTTGGGGCCTTGTACCTTGTTTGCTTTTTTTAATGCTCTTTTTTGTACCTTGCACATTTTTGTTGAGACCTTTGTAACTTTTTGTTTTTTTTGCTTTTTTGTTTGCTCTTTTTTGTACCTTGTACCTTTTTTGTTGGGGCCTTTGTAACTTTTTGGTTTTTTTGCTCTTTTTTGTACCTTGTACCTTTTTGTTGGGGCCTTTTGTAACTTTTGTTTTTTTGCTTTTTTGTTTGCTCTTTTTTTTTTACCTTGTACTTTTTTGTTGGGGCCTTTGTAACTTTTTGTTTTTTTTTGCTTTTTTGTTTTTGCTCTTTTTTTTACCTTGTACCTTTTTGCTTTTTTTAATGCTCTTTTTTGTACCTTGCACCTTTTTGTTGAGACCTTTGTAACTTTTTGTTTTTTTTGCTTTTTTGTTTGCTCTTTTTTGTACCTTGTACCTTTTTTGTTGGGGCCTTTGTAACTTTTTGGTTTTTTTGCTCTTTTTTGTACCTTGTACCTTTTTGTTGGGGCCTTTTGTAACTTTTGTTTTTTTGCTTTTTTGTTTGCTCTTTTTTTTTTACCTTGTACTTTTTTGTTGGGGCCTTTGTAACTTTTTGGGTTTTTTTGCTTTTTTGTTTTTGCTCTTTTTTGTACCTTGTAACTTTTTGTTGAGGCCTTTGTAACTTTTTGCTTTTTTATTTTTGCTCTTTTTTTTACCTTGTACCTTTTTTGTTGGGGCCTTTGTAACTTTTTGGGTTTTTTTGCTTTTTTGTTTTTGCTCTTTTTTGTACCTTGTAACTTTTTGTTGGGGCCTTTGTAACTTTTTGCTTTTTTATTTTTGCTCTTTTTTTTACCTTGTACCTTTTTGCTTTTTTTAATGCTCTTTTTTGTACCTTGCACCTTTTTGTTGAGACCTTTGTAACTTTTTGTTTTTTTTGCTTTTTTGTTTGCTCTTTTTTGTACCTTGTACCTTTTTTGTTGGGGCCTTTGTAACTTTTTGGTTTTTTTGCTCTTTTTTGTACCTTGTACCTTTTTGTTGGGGCCTTTTGTAACTTTTGTTTTTTTGCTTTTTTGTTTGCTCTTTTTTTTTTACCTTGTACTTTTTTGTTGGGGCCTTTGTAACTTTTTGGGTTTTTTTGCTTTTTTGTTTTTGCTCTTTTTTGTACCTTGTAACTTTTTGTTGAGGCCTTTGTAACTTTTTGCTTTTTTATTTTTGCTCTTTTTTTTACCTTGTACCTTTTTTGTTGGGGCCTTTGTAACTTTTTGGGTTTTTTTGCTTTTTTGTTTTTGCTCTTTTTTGTACCTTGTAACTTTTTGTTGGGGCCTTTGTAACTTTTTGCTTTTTTATTTTTGCTCTTTTTTTTACCTTGTACCTTTTTTGTTGGGGCCTTTGTAACTTTTTGGGTTTTTTTGCTTTTTTGTTTTTGCTCTTTTTTGTACCTTGTAACTTTTTGTTGGGGCCTTTGTAACTTTTTGCTTTTTTATTTTTGCTCTTTTTTTTACCTTGTACCTTTTTTGTTGGGGCCTTTGTAACTTTTTGGGTTTTTTTGCTTTTTTGTTTTTGCTCTTTTTTGTACCTTGTAACTTTTTGTTGGGGCCTTTGTAACTTTTTGCTTTTTTGTTTTTGCTCTTTTTTTTACCTTGTACCTTTTTTGTTGGGGCCTTTGTAACTTTTTGGGTTTTTTTGCTTTTTTGTTTTTGCTCTTTTTTGTACCTTGTAACTTTTTGTTGGGGCCTTTGTAACTTTTTGCTTTTTAATTTTTGCTCTTTTTTGTACCTTGTACCTTATTTGTTGGGGCCTTTGTAACTTTTTGCTTTTTTTTTTTGCTCTTTTTTGTACCTTGTAACTTTTTGTTGGGGCCTTTGTAACTTTTTGCTTTTTTATTTTTGCTCTTTTTTTTTTTTTTTTTTTTTTTTTTTTTTTGTATACAATATCGAGGCTCGTGAAAGAGCGAACATTAATCACACAGAAAGACAAACCGACACATAAAACATATAACATAGGGAGCGGTAGACAAGATGGGGAGAGAGGGGGAAGGACACAAACACAACATTTGAGAGCAGGGACCGAGAGACATGGAGACATCGAGAGATCTGAGAGAGGGCGAGGGCTTTGGGGGGGGGGGGGGGCGTGGGAAGGGGGCAGTGGGAGAGGTATAAAACATATGGACACTGCCAGGACTTCCAGGAAAGAAGTTGGAATTTCAAACAAGGTGGATCTGGGGTGAATTAGCGGGGGTAGAAAAGATCAAGGTTTTGGATGGGGGAAGATAAGAGATGGTGGTGAACAGCTGTTTTAAAGACCTGGAGGGAGGAGTGGGAGGGAGTTTTTTTACCTTGTACCTTTTTTGTTGGGGCCTTTGTAACTTTTTGCTTTTTTTTTTTGCTCTTTTTTGTACCTTGTACCTTTTTTGTTGGGGCCTTTGTAACTTTTTGGGTTTTTTTGCTTTTTTGTTTTTGCTCTTTTTTTTAACCTTGTACCTTTTTTGTTGGGGCCTTTGTAACTTTTTGCTTGTTTTTTGCTCTTTTTTTGTACCTTGTACCTTCTTTGTTGGGGCCTTTGTAACTTTTTGCTTTTTAATTTTTGCTCTTTTTTGTACCTTGTACCTTTTTTGTTGGGGCCTTTGTAACTTTTTGCTTTTTTTTTTTGCTCTTTTTTGTACCTTGTACCTTTTTTGTTGGGGCCTTTGTAACTTTTTGGGTTTTTTTGCTTTTTTGTTTTTGCTCTTTTTTTTAACCTTGTACCTTTTTTGTTGGGGCCTTTGTAACTTTTTGCTTGTTTTTTGCTCTTTTTTTGTACCTTGTACCTTCTTTGTTGGGGCCTTTGTAACTTTTTGCTTTTTAATTTTTGCTCTTTTTTGTACCTTGTACCTTTTTTGTTGGGGCCTTTGTAACTTTTTGCTTTTTTTTTTTGCTCTTTTTTGTACCTTGTACCTTTTTTGTTGGGGCCTTTGGTAGGTAGTTTCCTTGCTGAAAATACACAAATGGCCAATTTTTAAATTTTAGTTACAGGCTGAACCAAACACGTGGAGTTTTCATATTATTGGATGTCAAAGAAAATAACCTGGTTCTAAAAGAAAAAATGGTTTGGTAACATTTGTGGATGAACTGGAGCACGAGTAAGATAGATTCGCTTTCATTTTGTCAAATGAACGAGAAACCGATACGATGATGGGCTCGAAGTGGAACCTCAAAAACGGGGACATCGACCCGACACCGGTACCCGACGTCTCTTTGCGGCCGTATGAACGGGAAAATGCCTATTTTTACTACTGCGTGCCTCCTTAATGGAATGCCGAGTTAACAAGACGGAGCGAGTGCCTGAGACTAATATTAGAGAAGAGCACCGAGGGAGTAACATCGGAGAAGCATCGCGTAAAATCAACCCCAAGGAGCAGTCTCCCGAGCAGCGTTGAGCAAGCGCACCGGACAACGGTCGATGCCGACGGGGCCTGTTGCTGGATCAATGCCGAGGATGAGCAGGGTAAACAAGTAGTGGTGGCATACTTTGGAGTCGGAAAGAAGACTGTTTGCAATAAAGGAAATGTCAACTACGTAAGCAATTACAGATTTTCCAATAGCAGTGGTTCACTTAATCCTGGTGGATAACCTTAAAATGTCTGCCATTTGTCAGATGTCCAATATGAAACAGGGCCGGACAGAAGGAAAAATGATGTACTCTGGAGCAGACATTGAAATAGCACACGACGCACACTTCCCGTCGGCATCGAACACACAATTGCTCTACCTCATTGTCGAGCGTCGCTCGTCTTTTTTTTGAGTTCAGCACCAGGTTCCACCAGGATTTTTCAGTTTTATTGATCACAAATTGTTCATGGCAAACACAAAAACCGTTCCCACCATACAGAGGAAAGTACGAATTTGGTTTCATGGAAGGATACGTTCAATGTACCATTGCGATTAGGCAAGGCACACTTGCGTACGGTACACACATTGTCCAGAGCTTCTGCCAAAGTTTCTCCCCTAATATTGGGTGGGAAATCCAGGACTGGGGCTGGCAGGATGGCCTGGAGGTGCACACAGCGACCTCTAATAAGCTACCTATCCTGGATTTGAATCTCGACCCAGCTATAAACAGTCATCCTGGTCGGTGTTTCACAGGCAGGTGATTCATCAATGTGTGCGTGTCCCTCCGACGGACGTTAAACTGGGCGTCCAGTTTGCCGCCATTAGTTGGTGGGTGTTCAAGATCCCCTGGTGCCCTTTGCTAAGAGCAGGCGAGCTATCGCCGACACCATGAACCAATTACAAATTCCTTCCCTGACTTCCTGTGTCGGAGTGGCGACCCGGGCAGGATTGTGCTACCTAGCCAATAAAACTGCCTCAGGAGCCACATGTGCTTGATGGGGTATGAGGGAGAGAATCCACAATTGCTATTTTCAGGTAGTCCGCAGTTCATGGAACCCTCTTATAGACCTAAGGGAACCTCAATGAGAATTCACACATTCATGTCCGGGCTTCTTTGTGACCAGGTGACAATCCCTCCTTTGGAAATGTGCGACTGAGTGCGGCGAGAAAGGTGGCGCCATTGTTGTGGCCTCGCTGATACCCAGAGTGCTCAGTGACGTCATTTCCTCCAAACTCAGTGGCTGTTGTGTCTCGTGCATGCATCTGTATGTCCATGTGTGTTAGATGTGTGTGGCAGCTCCACTACGAGCCATAGATCCTGTAAAAAAAAAACAAGAAGTCCTTCCTAAGAATTGTTCAGGTTGTTTTTGTGAATCATCTACCTCCACTGACTGATGGCGTCATCATTTATTTTGGGGACACGATTGCAAAATATCCTGTACTGTTTAATTTGTGTGCACAGTCGCCTGGCGACGTTGTTTGGTTCTCATCACACTCTTTCTTCCAAAATTACTGAACAAACCGATGAATGGACATACGGTTTGGGGCCCAAGGGGGGGGGGGGGGCAAGGGGAGTGAAGGGGGTGGGGGTGTCAAACTGCTTCCTGAACTTCCTTTGGACTGTCACGACTGACTTTGTCTCCATGTACCATTCAAATGTTGTTTTCTGCTGCACACACAGTGAGCCTGCGGTCAGCCAAGTCTTCCCTGGAAACGCACCGCTGGTGGGTAAAAAGTGGAACAAGGAACAAAATAGGCCTTCCGGTGGTTTTTGTTTTTGGTACCAGTTTTAGGTGTCACCAACATTTCATCAGTAACAAATATGTAAAATCGTGCATCTTATTGTCCTCAAAGTGTCAAACAATTGACGAAAAAGTCTCTCTCATCAAAATATGCAAGAATTGTTTTTTTACATGCAAAGTCAAGGCTCATGGAGGAGCTAGAGGGCACGGGAAGGGTGCAGGGACTTGCACCACAGGGGAAACACCACACAATCAGTCACATGACATGGTGACAATTTAAATGACCACATATTTGATGTTTAAGGTATATAAGGTAAGGTAAGGCTGCTCACCTTATATCCTGTAAGTTTGTGGTGCACATAATTTGTAGGTCAAAGTAACAAACTTAATTTGCAACTTGCATTGCACAATCTATATCGGCCTGGCTGTTGTTCCCATCTGAGCACGCAGTTCAGGTTCAAAGCCAGTGTACTATGTCGATGTGTCCATTGTCTCCTAATGTCCTTGTAATCAAATTAAAATACACCGATGCACCCTATTTTTCTTTGCCCGACATGCGATGTACGCACGAGCTCCTCCGTGAGACCGAGATCACTAATAAAAGTCCAATCTGCACCGATATTCCACTTGTGTTTCCAATTATCAACAAATTCTGACTTTTCACAAAGACAGGGGTTTTATATTTTAAGCGCAATGACTTAGGCCAGAAAGAGAATGTTTGCATCAGTCGCCAGAACATCACTCGGTGGAGCGCACACCTCCGCCAGGCTCAACGGTTTAGCTATTGTATACCACTGATAGACCGGATCTGGATCCGGACATGAACCAAAATCGATTCGGTTCGTTATTCTCATTTACCCAACTCATCCATCAAGTTTTGTCCGAATCTGTCCGTAACTTTTTGAGATATCCTGCTCACAGACAGACAAACGGACAGACCAAGGTAAAACATTTTCGGTGGCGGCGGTAACTCCAGGTAGAGCAGGCAGATTAACCTCTCTGTCCTCTCCTGTGACGGTGGGGTGGGAAAATGATCTCTGATCTCTCCGACTCTCTGGAAAATCTTCTCTATCTCTTTGCTGATGACTCCACTCTCTGCCGCTCCATACCTCATCACTCAGATCGGCAGTCTGCAGCCTCCTCACTCTCTGCAGACCTGGACAAAATCACAGACTGGGCAAACAAGTGGAACATGTCTTTCAACCCTGACAAATCTCACACTCTTACGATGTCTCTCCGAAAAGACCGACTGGACAACCCTCCCATCCACTTTCTGAATAATCCTCTCCAAGAAGTTCTGTCACTCAAGCTTTTGGGTCTCACTATCTGCCATGATCTTTCCTGGGAAAACCACATTTCCAAGCTGGCCTCCAAAGCCAGTCGCCGACTGGGCATCCTCCGTCGTGCGAAGTCCTTCCTCGGCACACCTGAGCTCCTCACCACATACAAGGCTTTCATCCGCAGCTCAATGGAATACTGTTCCCCCTTCTGGGCTGGTGCTCCTGCCTCACACCTGGCTCGTCTTCACGCTGTTGAAACCAAAGCGTTCAGAATCATTGGAATCTCCCGTGATGAAGCTAAATCCGAGGGCCTTCCACTCACTCACCGCAGGCAGGTTGGTGGTCTTTCTGTCTTCTACCGACTCCTCTCTGGCCTTGCCCCCCCAGCTCTCTCTGGGCTCTGTCCCCCAAATATTCCTACAGGTCGCACAAGATCTGCCTGCAACCCTCTGATGGTTAAACTGCCGAAATCAAGACTCTCTGCTCACCTTCACTCTTTCATTCCTCTTTTCTCCCGCCTCTGGAACAAACTCCCTCACTCTCTTCAATCCCACTCCTCCCTCCAGGTCTATAAAACAGCTGTTCACCACCATCTCTTATCTTCCCCCATCCAAAACCTTGATCTTTTCTACCCCCGGTAATTCACCCCAGATACACTTTTTTGAAATTCCAACTTCTTTCCTGGAAGTCCTTGCAGTGTCCTTGTGTTTTATATCTCTCCCACCTCCCCCCAAGCCCTCTCCCTCCCTCAGTTCTCTCGACGTCCCTGCTCTCAAATGTTGTGTTTGTGTCCTTCCCCCTCTCTCCCCATCTTGTCTACCGCTCCCCTTATTTTGTGTTTTATGTGTCGTTTTGACTTTTTTGTGATTAATGTTAGTTAGCTCTTTCACGAGCCTCGATCTTGTATACCAAAAAAAAAGAAAAAGAAAAAAAAATGTCATTAGTGATCGAGCCGGTTTCTTTATGACTGACACAATTTAATTTTCCTGAGACGAGCTTGGCTTCCAGAAGCATAAAATAGTTTACAGTGGGGCAACAAACAAGTATTTATCACTATTCAAAAACGATCATAAAATGTAGTCAACAGACTTTGTATTTTTACACAACTCAGGTAAAGATACAAAGCCTGTTGATGACATTTTATGATCGCTGTATCAGTATGACACTATTTTATGTGGCATACTGATACAGCGATCGTATGACACTCATGCACGACTGAAGTACATTCGCAACCTGACAATGTAAACAAATGTGAGGGTTGTGGGAGGGCGGTAAACAAAGGTGTCTGTCTGACGATTTTTGACCGAATTACATTCGATCGTTACTTATCAAATCCCAACCAAACCTGACAGGAGGACTCAGGGTCACAAAATGAAGGTTATAGCAAATCAATTTGCCCCCTCCCCAAGAGGGTTTTCTCCACCAAGGGGGTTTTCCCTGCCAATGGGGTTGCGTGTTGAGGTGTATATCTGCGTTAAGATAGCTTTATCGTGGCGTTTTTCCAAAAACGCTTCTAATAACAAAAGTATAATGTTAATGTTATTAGAAAAAATCAATACCAATAATATCCCGTCCACCAAAGCGTTTCTCCTCCTTGAACAAATGCCGTGTTAACGTGTATAAATAGCTTATCGTGTCTTTTTGGTCGAGCAACAGCCTCTGCCAGAAGTACGAATATTATAAACCACAAACACATATTAAATTACCCTTTTAAACAGTCGCTAATGCTGTTTAACACTGAAATGAAAGAAATTTGAAGGAATCGACTGCAATCTATATACCACACAAAGGTAATAACATGACCATTCCTGCCGCTAACGTGGCGTTTTTCGTGGCATTTTTGAAACAGTTGTTACTGCGGTTTAACACAAAACTGAAAGAGAGAAAAACCAGGGAATGGGTGTACGAGTATATACATAAATGCCAGTTGCCTGATTGCGTCTGATCAGGGTAAACTTCGTAACCACAGCACATACACTGCTCAATAATACATCATTTAAGAGATCAAGATCCATACAGTGCAGGGGGAGGTTTACAAATATCAAAATTCATGCAATTGCAAGTTATTAGCCCGTCTCCTGCTAGTTTTGTAATCATGTGTGTGTCTGTCTGTGTGTCTGTCTGTTCAGGCCGTAAATGTTTTTTTCACCATTTGAGCTCTTTTGATCTAATTTTCACCAAAGCTTTATTATGATAACTAGTGAGATACCCGTGCTACACACAGGTGGGAGGCCGGAAGAAAAACAGGCAATGCAGATACGGCGAATGCTAAAGCATGAAACCAATAAATTCCACATTCCTGTAGCACCCTCAGTCGCACGTCAGACATGGACAGCAAGTTTGTGAAAGACTTCCATGAAAAACGTACCTGTTCGCAAACAAACGGGTACGTTCACGTATAGAAACATCGATCATGGGTCCGTGGCGAATCTGCATATGGCGATCCGCGAAGTTCACGTTTAGAAGGTAGAAACCATCACAGCATGTCGTCATTTACTTGAACTTGATATCTCTTTTTTCATTCCAAACAACATAACTCCAATCACAAATTAATCACAAAATAAACTTTGAACAACATTGTTAATGTTTCCTTCATTGTAAAAACGACCAAGTCAACAGTTAAAAGGATTTTGAGCTGATAGGTGTTACGGCCTCGGCAAGATCGATGGAGACAGCGATCTGTTAGCTTATACACCGCCCAAATAGCTATGTGGAATTCTCTCATGTAGAGAATAAACTGACTCGTTTGAACTTTGGCCAAGGTCATTATTTACTTTTAATGATGTTTATATACGAATCAAAAAGATAATTGGTTTTTGGTCGTCCTTTCTGCATATCTCGTGGGATTGTGAGTTGGAGAGACGACCGTGATGGCGGGGAGGAGGTTGGCATTCTCTCAAGCAGGGATTCAACCCATGTCCTTATAAAAGGTCTTTGTCCGAGGTCACCGAGTCTGATCAGTGCAGTTGTGCAGCGATCGGTGCAGCCGTTTGTGCGGCACCCGGGAAAATAACGTTATGCGGGAGTCCAAACCTGAAAATGCTAGAGGCCAAAGCTGAAATTGGAAAAACAATATAGCCTATTTTACTCTAGGGGATCCCAGGATTACCCACCCAAAATATTGTTGCGATTGGTTCAGCCGTTTCTGCGGTACCTTCGAACGGACGGACAGATGGACGGACAGACAGACGGACGGACATTTGGTGAATTATAGTAAGATACGGAGAAGGCAAATTAATAATTTTATCAAAAGCATCACATAAAATCATCAATTTTCATTCAATTGCTCTGAAATTTTAATTTACCATTTGAGTGTTGGCATCAAATTATCAACAAAGATTTATTATGAGACAATGAGGAAGATAAATTAATAATTTGGTCAAAAGGTCAAAATGTCAGTGTCATAAAATCATCAAATTTCATTTGATTGACCTTAAATTTTAAGGATTTGCATATCGGGTCACTGAATTGTTTCACTAATAAAAAGGTAGGAGTCGATTGTTTTTTTTATTAATAAATCAAAAGGTCAAAGGTCAAGGCTGCGTAAAATCATCAATTTCCATTTTGTTTTTTTTTTTTAAACTGTTTTTGCTATTTTGAGTGTACAGAAGAAGAAGACGTCTGAATACAAATGGACGCAGACGGGCTTTGCATTTTCAGATTCCTTCTAGTTTACATTTTTGTTGCGCACAAGGTGGATCTACTCAGAGTCATTGGTTCGGACACGTCCCGAGAGTTAAAAGAAAAACTTTTCTGTCATTGGGTAATAATTCCCTTGGAACAGCCGGGTGGAGTTGTTGTTTTTTCCGAGTACTATAATAACACGTTCTTGAGTTCAAATGGAACACGTTTGTTTTGTTGTGTTGCGTGTAAGTTTTAAATCATAATAATCAAAAGAGACTGTGCCATTGAGTATACCGTTCACACTACTGCTCCATTTATTTGAATTTACTTGTAGACATTAAAGGTCGTCCTCTTCGAACATTGAGTCTCACGAGTCATTCGATGTATTGTACCCTCAAAATGAAGTCACCGATGAGATTCGATCAGAGCAATCGCCAGGAGGAAAATCCAGGACAAGTTCAAAAACAAACTCCCAGTAAATGGAGCAGGCACTGCAAACACGTTTTTCCACCTGGAAGCTCGCAACATGATCTTGGCGGAGGCACGTCGTCTTTCCAAAGAAATATTCACCGAAACGCAGTTTCATATTCGGTGCCAAGGGCAGCAGGAGAGCGCTTTGACCGTTCACAATGGACCTCACATTTGCTTCCCATGGGAAATGCGTTTTTTCTCAGAGCAAGGAGAATGAAGGTTGGCAGCCAAGGAGGAGAAGAATTCGAAGATGTTGATTAAATGAACCTCGCTACGTGAGATTATTTAACCTCTGAGACAGCTGGCACCTGCCGAAAGAATACAGTGCCTGGTGTCCGCGAAGCTCCCTGTGGAATTCTCTTTCAACCCGCACGCAAACAAAGTTTTAAGAAATCATCCACAAATGGCAACGTTTCATTTCCTCGGTGAAGGTGTTTTTCCGGCAACGTTTCTAGTACCTTGGGGTGACTTGAATTTTTGTTGGGAAGATTTCAATGTAAATGTTTAGTGCGTGCGGCCAAATACTTAGCGAGATGTTTTCATGTACAGTGCATTCAGAAAGTATTCAGACCCCTTCACCTTTTTCACATTTTGTTCTGTTGTAGCCTTATGATGAAATCGTTTAAATTCATTTTTCCCTCATCGATCTACACTCAATACCCCGTAATGACAAAGAGAAAACAGGATTTTACAAAGTTTTGCATATTTATTAAAAAGAAAAAACTGAAATATCACATTTACATAAGTATTCATACCCTTTGCTATGACACTTGAAATTTAACTCAGGTGCCTCCCATTTCTCTTGATCATCTTTGAGACGTTTGTACACCTTAATTGGAGTCCACCTGTGGTAAATTCAATTGATTGGACATGATTTGGAAAGGCACACACCTGTCTATATAAGGTCTCACAGCTGACAATGCATATCAGAGCAAAAACCAGGCCAGGAGGTCGCAGGAACTGCCTGCAGAGCTCAGAGACAGGATTGTGTCGAGGCACAGATCTGGGGAAGCCTACAAAAAAACTCTGCTGCATTGAAGGTTCCCAAGAGCACAGTGGCCTCCATAATTCTTAAATGGAAGAAGTTTGGAACAACCAGGACTCTTCCTAGAGCTGGCCGCCCGGCCAAACTGAGCAATCGGGGGAGAAGGGCCTTGGTAAGAGAGGTGACCAAGAACCCGATGGTCACTCTGGCTGAGCTCCAGAGATCCTGTGTGGAGATGGGAGAAACTTCCAGAAGGACAACCATCACTGCAACCAACACTCCACCGATCTGGGCTTTATGGCAGAGTGGCAAGACGGAAGCCAAACAGTTCAATCCTGGTTACATCAGACCACAGAATTTGTTTCTCACAGTCTGAGAGTCATTTAGGTGCTTTTTGGCAAACTCCAAGTGGGCTTTCATGTGTCTTTCACTGAGGAGAGGCTTCCGTCTTGGGGAAAATCCTGTTTTCTCTTTGTCATTACGGGGTATTGAGTGCAGATTGATGAGGGAAAAAATGAATTTAAACGATTTCAGCATAAGGCTGCAACATAACAAAATGTGAAAAAACTGAAGGGGTCTGAATACTTTCTGAATGCACTGTACATGTACAATATATATATATATATCTGTGCAGCGTCTGTCCTGTCCTGTGTTGTGTTGTGTTGTGTTGTCCTGTGTTGTCACTGACCTACTTTCTCAAACTTTTGTGAAATCGTACCAAACTTCTGGAATGCAAATATCTCTCCCGTCGGTATGTCCTAAGGGTATTCTTGTTGAAAAAATTTCCAATTTTTTTTTTTTTGGGAATTTTTTTGGGAAATGTTTTTTTTTTTCAACTTCAATTGTTTATAAAATGTGATATCACGTATATTACAAATACATTTGTGCAAAATAATTGTTTGAATTATGATTGGTTTAAACCATGACAAAACGGCAACTCGGGTACCGTCATTTATCTATACTAGGGCATGCCCGTACTATATATAAGCTAGGACGTGCCCGTACGTGGGTGCCCGTTCCTTGCCAAAAAAAAAAAAAAAAAAAAATTTGTGTAGGGGTGTGTGTGTGTAAACATCCTAGGGCGTGCCCGTACGTGGGTGCAAAAAAACATGCGTGCAAACAACAACAAAAAAAAACTTTGAAACCACGTGGCAGTAACGACCACAGAACCCCCCCCCCCCCCTCTATTTACATGAATGGTTTGGTCCATTCGCAACGACCACAGAACCCCCCCCCCCCTCTATTTACATGCAATGGTTTGGTCCAAAGCGAACGGCTTGCAGTGTTTGGTAAAGAAATCGCCATAGCTCGGTAACTACTTGTCCGATTAATTTCAAACCTTGAAAAGGCACATCCTCGGGTCCCCAGCAATATACCTGGCAAGTTTAAAGTATATCGGACCGGTAGTTGTCGAGAAACAGCGGTCACAGACAAACATACACACATACACACATACACACATACACACATACAAACACACATACACACAGAGATTAATGGAATTATAGATAGATATCTACACGTCTGGGCAGTGTCTGTGTTGTCACTTAACGACTCCCTCAAACTTTTGTTTCCGTGGTTGTGGAGTGTTTTTAATAACGTTGTGGTGGTTTTGAATCACGTGGTGGTGAGGTATTTTGAATTATGTGGTGGTGAGGTGTTTTTAAATGACGTGGTGGTGAGGTGTTTTTAAATCACATGGTGGTGAGGTGTTTTTAAATTACATGGTGGTGAGGTGTTTTTAAATCACATGGTGGTGAGGTGTTTTTAAATTACATGGTGGTGAGGTGTTTTGATTTACGTAGTGGTGAGGTATTTATAATTACGTGGTGGTGAGGTGTTTTGATTTACGTAGTGGTGAGGTATTTATAATTACGTGGTGGTGAGGTGTTTTTAATTATGTGGAGGTGAGGTGTTTAGAATTAGTTGGTGATGAGGTGTTTTGAATTAATTGGTGCTGAGGTATTTATAATTACGTGGTGGTGAGGTGTTTTTAATTATGTGGTGGTGAGGTGTTTTTAATTATGTGGTGGTGAGGTGTTTAGAATTAGTTGGTGATGAGGTGTTTTGAATTATGTGGTGGTGAGGTGTTTTTAATTATGTGGTGGTGAGGTGTTTAGAATTAGTTGGTGATGAGGTGTTTAGAATTAGTTGGTGGTGAGGTGTTTTTAATTATGTGGTGGTGAGGTGTTTAGAATTAGTTGGTGATGAGGTGTTTTGAATTACGTGGTGGTGAGGTGTTTTTAATTATGTGGTGGTGAGGTGTTTAGAATGAGTTGGTGATGAGGTGTTTTGAATTATTTGGTGGTGAGGTGTTTTTAATTTTGTGGCTGCGAGGTGTTTTTATTACGTGTTTGATGGCTGTGAGGTGTTTTCAATTTTGTGGTGGTGAGGTGTTTTCAATTTCGTGGTGGTGAGGTGTTTTTATTACGTGTTTTATGGCTGTGAGGTGTTTTTAATTTCGTGGTGGTGAGGTGTTTTTATTTCGTGTTTTATGGCTGTGAGGTGTTTTTATTACGTGTTTTATGGCTGCGAGGTGTTTTTATTACGTGTTTGATGGCTGTGAGGTGTTTTCAATTTTGTGGTGGTGAGGTGTTTTCAATTTCGTGGTGGTGAGGTGTTTTTATTACGTGTTTTATGGCTGTGAGGTGTTTTTAATTTCGTGGTGGTGAGGTGTTTTTATTTCGTGTTTTATGGCTGTGAGGTGTTTTTATTACGTGTTTTATGGCTGCGAGGTGTTTTTATTACGTGTTTGATGGCTGTGAGGTGTTTTCAATTTTGTGGTGGTGAGGTGTTTTCAATTTCGTGGTGGTGAGGTGTTTTTATTACGTGTTTTATGGCTGTGAGGTGTTTTTAATTTCGTGGTGGTGAGGTGTTTTTATTTCGTGTTTTATGGCTGTGAGGTATTTTTATTACGTGTTTTATGGCTGTGAGGTGTTTTCAATTTTGTGGTGGTGAGGTGTTTTCAATTTCGTGGTGGTGAGGTGTTTTTATTTCGTGTTTTATGGCTGTGAGGTGTTTTTATTACGTGTTTTATGGCTGTGAGGTGTTTTCAATTTTGTGGTGGTGAGGTGTTTTCAATTTCGTGGTGGTGAGGTGTTTTTATTACGTGTTTTATGGCTGTGAGGTGTTTTTAATTTCGTGGTGGTGAGGTGTTTTTATTTCGTGTTTTATGGCTGTGAGAGTAGTGTAATAATGTTGCTTCTGGGACACCTCCGTTTAACATGGGAAATCCCTATCTAATGTCATTTACCCCCTTGTCTTTTTCAAAAATCATAAACACCTCTATTTCTCCCACCCTCATCTTTATGAACCTTTTGTCTGTAGTACCTATCCTTAATGTTGTTCATTAGACCACTCAAACACTACAAATATTTGTTTTCTCTTATAGACCTATCATCCTTCTTCTACATATCATCTGGCAGATTAATCTTTGACCCACTCAAACATTGACCCATTCACTTCCATATTAATTCTTTCCCTCCCTCATTGCCCCTAAACACCTATATTTCTCTCACCCTGTTCTTTACGAACCTTCTAACCTTTTGACATGTTATCCTTATTCATTAGACCACTTAAACACCTGTGATCCTTCTGACCTCATGGACCTTTTAACCTTTTACTCTTAATATCATCTGGTGAATATAACCCACTCAAACAACGACCCTACAAATATTTGTTTATGCGTGGGAAATAATTTAATTCTCCTACAACTCTCTTCACCATCTAATATATTAACAAAAAATATGTTTGAGTTTGGTTCTTTATTAAGATATTTTAACTGAGCTAAGATAAAATGGTAAACCTCCCTCAATGTTCTTGCTTGAGCGCCTCCAGTGCCACATACCATTTTTAAATTAAAGTATATATTTTCCTGACAACCATCAAAGTTTTCCGTCCACTCAAAAATATTTCCATCTTTTTTACCCAATTCACCGGTATTTAAATTAATTCTCTTATTTGTTTTGTGAACTTTTTTACCAGTTGCCTTTTCAATTATACCTATTTGATATTTTTCACATTCATTATGTTTTCCATTTATATACCAAGGTTGATTACACCTCCACTCTTTAGTCTGGTTGATACTTGGTTCTATCATTTATATAATAGTAAAAAAGGCGGCGGTAGCCCGTTAAAATCCCCACCCCCCCCCCCCCCCCCCCTTTTTAACTTATCACTTATATATATCTTATCACTTATATATATCTTATCACTTATGTATATCTTATCACTTATATATATCTTATCACTTATATATATATCTTATCACTTATATACTTATATAACCATAAGGGAGACTATCAATTCCATTTTCTAAAATAAACCTCTTATCATCAAAAGCCCCCAATGCTTTCTTATTTATCTCTTCTGAATATAATTGATGTTTATAACTTCTTATTCCATTAATCTTTCTAAACTCTTCTTTCTTTGTTGTTAAACAGTTATAATAATCCTTAAAGTTTATTGTTTCTTTAATAACATTTTTCTTTACACCTTTTAACTTCTTATCAGTCTTTTCAACGTTATTCACAATGTATTTATAAGCATAAGCCTTTGACCTCAATCCCACAAATTCACTCATAACATTTCCTCCTAATTCATCCTTGAACTTTCCAATCACCTTTTTATTTTTAGAAGAGAACAACTCACTCTCTGGACTGTAATTACTCGTGTCATAGATATTAATGTCTCTTTTCATGTCTGAATAAACATCGTTGGTATTAATTTTCAAAATAAAACTATCTGTATCCATATAAAGTAGATTAACATCATTTTGATATTTCTTCCTCAAGTTATTATAAAAGTAATCATACATTAATGACTTTGATAAATCAAGAATTGTTGTTCCAATATAAATAGGTTTGTTCATTTCAATACTCTCTTTAATCAAATGGATCGCACAAAAGTTCTCAGTAAAGACCTCAGCTCGAGTAAAACTCGGTCTATTAATTAATTTTGATGCTTGTTCCCAAGATGTTGATAGTCTGATATTTTGTCTTTTCCTCACATTCTCCATAGTCTTACCAAAGACCGCATTATTCATCAATTTATAAAAGTCTTTCTCAAAATCTGTTTTTGACTCTGTTCTTCTTTGTGTATTAAAATCAATGTACCCCTTTAACCAATGACTTTGATTGAACTTTAGAACCCTATGGATCTTCTCTACTCTTAGACCTTTTGATAAATATTGTCGCAAATTTCTTTGGTGTAGAACATAATTTTTCTTGTTATATAATGTAGTAAGTAATTTTTCTGTTGATTCACCTATATCAAACGATCGTTGATAATCACTCAACCATTCTTTCTTTGGACTTGCTTTCTCACAAGCAAATGGGAGATCTTTGTGTAGGTTATGGAGTTCCTCTGGATATTTTAAATCAATTTCAAAATAATAACCAACTTTTTCTTCATCCAATTCTTTTTGTGTAGAGATACATACATCTTGTAAAACGTTTTTGTAGTCTTTTTCCTTTACCCATCTAAGTTTTCCATAAGGAAGAGCCTGAGACATTGCCCAGCCATACAGGTTGTTCGCGTCATAGTACATCAAGTAAGAACTCTCTTTCGTTGGATCATAATTTGGAAGATATTTGTTATTTGCTTTTGCGTATCTACTCGAGCAGACTTGTGAAATTCCACCTCTTTTTGCCTTTTCAATCATCAAAAGCATATCAACATCGGTTATCAAATCCAAATCTTGTTTTGTCATTTTCAACATCGCACTCCAGGCCAATCCAGGTGCTGTGTAGTAGTGAGCAGGATCCAATCCATATCCAGTGCGACAAACAGATCTAAAGGCTTCAAATACATCGGCCAATAAAAGCACATCAGTTTTGAGATACAAATCGTGATACTCGCCAAGATTCTTGATGTTATATTTTTCCCAAACATTTTGTGCGTGTACATAATCTTTATCAGATATATGACTATTATTTAATTTGTTATAGAAATTTTCTTTTGAAGGAAGTTGTGTTTCATTGAATCTCTCAAATGAGTCCATATAGTCATAGGGGTAAATTCCCTTTTGTGTTAGAAAATCTTTATCTAAAAAATACTCTGAAAGACATGGAAACTCTTTTAGATTTTGAACCAAGTTAACCAATGGACTTGCCATGAATTTAAATGTATCAAGAAATCTGATATGAGTAATAGGAGATGTGTGAATTGTTTTTGTGAATGAAATGTATTTCTGATCCGTGTTTGGAATTGCTGAGATACTTCCAGAAGTCTTTGAGAGTTCCTTGATAAATAGATGTGTATCATAATGAGCGTTGTTATGAAGAAAGACAGGAATGAAAGAGGGGAGTTGATAATTAATATTACAACTTTGATGAGCCGGACCTCTATATTTACCAGTGAGATGACAATGGTCTCTAACCTTTAGACCTTTACCAATTTTCTCCTCACAAATATGACAGACATTGTTTTTTATAAATTCCCTTTTTTCTTTACTTGTTAAGGACATTGGTTTATTGGTTTCTCTCATTATCTTGGTTAATCCAACACAGTCTTTTTCTAGTCGTTTCACAAACTCCTCTGGGGTATTTGAGCCTCTATACATCTCTAACTTGTTATATTTATCACCAACGGATGATTTGATATAATAACAAAAACCACAAGGAGTATGTTTTTGATATTTATTTGTGTATGATTCTTTTGGATCTTGAGAAGCAGTATCAATTTTTTCTAAAATACTTTCAAAATCAGCATATATAACAAATGGATGTTTGATCTTTTTATTTTCATCTTTGAATGTGATCTTTGAGCCTTCTTTAGGCATATTGATTACCGTTGATTTATGTTCGCCACAATAATTTGAATGTTTATCTAATCTTTCTTGTGAATTGAAGAAGTTAAGACAACGCAAACAAATATATATTTTATTTGTTCTCTTACAGACTTGTGGTTTTATTAATTTAGCAATATCTTTGATGTATGTATAATGTGAATTTTCGTCTGAATTAAAATATAGAAGATTAATATGAGTTTGTTTACAATTGTCAGAAAGCTTTAAAACCTGAATGTTGTTTGTTTCTGTTAGACCATAAACATTAACTGATAAATTATTCATCTTTTCAAATTTAGGAATATCATTTAAAGTCATCGGAAACTTTAGATCTTTCGTATTTAATGTATTCTCATATTTTTTATAATGAGATACTCTTTCATCATGAAAATGTGGAGGATGTAAGTGTGCTAAAATAGACCAGAGAAAACATTTATTGTCTTTATTTTTGATATTGATAACTGCTTTTCTATTTTTGATAACACTGGGTAAATCAATGTAAGAAGAAGCTTTTAGAGGATCTGATTTAAGAATATGAATGTCTATGTAAATAATTTTTCCTATATTGAATCCACTTCCTACGATTGAATTATCCACATCTTGCTCTTGTTTAATAAGTTCATCATAGACTCCTGATGTTTTAAAATCTTGATATGAAGATATAAAGTGTGGCTCAGTTCTCATGTATGGTGCATCTATAACTCCTTCATCCTTTGTCATTTCTAATTTTACTCCCATATAAAATTTAAGTGGTTTCATTTCCTTTAGTGTTTTTTCAATCAACGTTTGAACAGCAGGTTTAACTATTTCTACAGCATCAACTATAGACTCTGGTTCAGGAGGTTTGAAGTTAAAGACTCTTATTTTAATATGTCCTTTGAATGCTCCATCAGAGTTTTTAGTTGTGATAAAATTTGATAAATGTAGATTTGTTTTAAGATGTATTTTGAAGCCTTTCTTGAGGATATTTTTATTACATGTAGAACAGTGTTTTGTTTCAGGTGGAAGAGGGGAAAGTTTGTTTAAAATGTTGTATGTATGTTTTGCGGTGAGAATATGTTGTTTATAATATTTTACTTCCTTCTCGCAAGTATCACAATAAACCATATTTATAGCGTGAGAAAACGTGGTGTTTTATATATATCACTGTGCTTAAAATAAAACACTTTTGAGCTTTACAGCTCCGTTTTATATATATCGCTGTGCTTAAACTAAAACACTTTTTCACTCAGAATCATCTAAGTCATAACTATCACATGAATACTCAGAATCATACTCAGAGTCATCAATAAAGCTACTCTCATAACTATCATTTGAGCACAAACTATTAGTATCATAACTATCATCACCATCGTCCAAGTTCAATGAAATACTATCATCACTATCGTCCGAGTTCAATGAAATAGTAAAATCTTCACTGCTGTATTGACTCATATTTAATTAGCAAGAAAAATATTCCCATCAATATCTATATACTTTCTTTCATTAACAGATTCAATCTCTACAATTTTTATATCAAAAGTTATCTTTAAATAATCTCTAACTATCATAGAACGAAATGACATTTCACCAGAAATATTAACATCATTCATTTTACTTAGATCTACACCCTTTGGATTATTAAAGAAAATACAAATGTCTCCTCTAGAATTATTAATGGTCTTATCATTCTTTTTCAAAGTATCGTGGTCAATCACTTTTTCAAGCTTTGAATAAATTGCCAGGAGTAGAGGAGAAACTTTTGTTAGATTTACTTTAATGGATGTCTTTCCAGGTATAGTTAGAGCTCTTCCTTTAAATGAAATAGAGGGGCTCATGTTATTTTCCATAACTGGTTTTACCCAAAAATTTCCATATTTATCTTTGTTCAATTTAACATCTTTGACATATTTTTCTATATCTTCCACCGAAGTAGAGATTGATTGAAATTTGTCTTTTGTGCTTTGAAACATTGTATTTATTAATGAATAAACTTGCGTTTAGTTTAAGTAAAAATTTACCACATAAATATGATAAGTTCTGAAGGATATTTAGAATTTCCAGACTCTCCATATGATAAATTAGAGAATTGTCCGGCTTGTGATAGAGTGGGGCTTAATGATGAGGATTCATATAAACAATGTTTATTCTGTGATTATATTCTAATTAATGATAATAAGAAATATAAAAAAACATATAACTCTTTTAAATTAGAACCAAAAATGAATTACTTTACAAGATTAATAAGAGAGATGAATGTTAAGCATTATGGTGATAATACACCATTTCTTACAAGGAAAGAGACTCCTTGTATTGAGGAAATGTATAAGGGTTTAATGATATTTATTATTCAAAATAATTTTAATGGAAATGTTAATACAAGATACTACATAAATAAAATAATGAATTATTTTGAAATTAAACCCGAACTCAGGATAAAATATAGAGTTTCTAAAATAGCTCAAAAAAAGTTGGATGACTTGTTTTCCAAATATATAAATGAATGATTTTTTACCCGTTTGGGAAAATAAGATAAAATTTAATAACCATAAAAACATTCCAAATTCATTGAGATGTCTAATAGTTGGTTCAAGCGGATGTGGAAAAACCTGTTTACTTTTAAAGATGCTCCTTGGTTCTAATTTTTTAGATTATGATAATTTAATAATTTTTACAAAGTCAAGTTTTCAACCCGAGTATCAACTACTCTCACAGGGTTTTAATGCAGGTCTTAAAAAGGAAGACATTATCGGTTTATTTAAACTTCAAAACAAACTGAATGATTATAATATTGAAGATATAATACAATTATTTTGTGATACACAGAAATCAAAATCGAAACCCATAACTTGTATTCTCAGTGATAATACGGATGATATACCTTCACCTCAAGATTTAGATAAATCAAAAAAGAACCTCGTCATCTTTGATGATTGTGTTAATGAGAGAAACCAAACAGTAATGGATAGCTACTATACAAGAGGGAGACATTCTTCTTGTAATTGTATATATCTTAGTCAATCATATTTTCAACTCCCTCGACGCTCAATAAGAAACAATGCCAATACTTTTATTTTATTTAAGTTAAATTCAATAGATGTAAATAATTTTTGGAGAGATAATTGCTCTACGTTATGTAGTAAAAAAGAATTTGAAAATTATATGAAACACACGATTGGAAAATATAAATATATTGTTGTGAAACAAGATGAGATACTACATGATATTTTTCAATAAATAAATACAGAAAATGAATACCGAAGAAAGAGAAAGAAAGTTTAAGGAACATCAACAATTAGTTTCAAAAGTTGTTAAACAACAGGAAGAGATAAAGAAGAAACGGAGACAGAAACTAACTGGTGAAGAAGCCTTTGAAAGAAAACAAGAGAAATTCTTTAAACCACTTTTGAAAGCTCAACACTCACCTACAGTTCCCACGGTAGAATTTACTCCGAAAAAACTTCAAATGCTCAAAGATTTTAGTCAGATAACAAAACAAGAACTTGGTGAATTAGAATATGATGACGAGGGATTATTTCGGAAACTTGAGCAGGTAAATCAACCCCCTAATTATGTTGTGGAAGCTCTTCAAAACAATGAATATTCGGCGGGTTCAAAAACCAGAGCAGGTCTCATTCCAACAGAAGAACCAGCAGTGTTTCATCTTGTGGAAGAAAAGGTATTGATATTTAATGATGAATTGATGTTCTTGAGTTCTACTCAACCAAATGTTAAATTAACTCCAAGATTAATGTTTCTTCTAACAAACCCCGGATTCAGCGGTTCAAAATATTTTGAGGAACCACTTGATATGGAAAGAGAGGAAGATAGGGTATATATTGAGTTGTTAAATGCACTTGATTATGGAGTTTCTGTTGCTGGTAAAAGTAAGAAGAATGAGAAGGAGAAACATATTATTGATGCTTTAAGTAAACTTGGTTCAGGTGTTAGTTTTCTTCCAAATGACCCATCACAATTAGTTAATAGGCTATTATTGTTGTTAGGTAGTAAGAAGGCTGGAAACAACAATTGTTTTAATGAATCCTCAGCCATTTTAGATCAGTTGATGAACATGAAAATAATTAATAAATGTCAATACAAAGATATTTTATTAGATATTAAATAAGATGAGAAGCACAATTCTTAGTTTTAATTTCACAACGAGCGATTACACAGCTTCATTCCCTTACCCACTACAACTTGACCCCCTTACCTCATATGAGGCATCTTTGTTGTCAATGGAAACTTACAATACCCTTTTTAATATCACAGAGAAAAACAACAAGTTTAGTTATAATCCAGGAAGTGGATATAAAACTATAACCGTTTCACCTGGAGCTTACGAGATTTCTCAAATATCTTCAGAAGTCTCTCGCCTTATGAAAGAAAAAGGTGATGAACCAAAAAATATTGTAATAGATATTCAAAAACACACTTCAAAATCAACTATTAAACTTAAAAATAATTATAAAGTTGATTTCACGATTGAAAATTCGTTTAGAGAGCTATTGGGTTTCTCTTCAAAAAAGATTGAAAATAACGGGACGTTTTACAGTGATAATGTTATCCAAATATCCTCCGGTATAAATTCAGTATTAATTCATTGTGATTTGATTGACGGTGCTTATAACGATGGAATAAGAACAAATACAATATTTTCATTCAGTGCATACTCAACCCCGATTGGTTATAAATTTAATATGGAACCAAAAAATCTTGTCTATTTACCTGTGTCAGGAAAAACCATATACAGAGTAAATTTTAGGATAACCGACCAAGATAATCGTATGATATCCTTTAATGATGAAATTATATCCATCAGAATTCACCTACGTGAAGTTTTTCAATAAATAAATAATGGTTATTGTGAGAAAACACGAGTTGGGAAAATATAAAATAATTACAGGGGAGGGCATGTTCCTTTCACCAGACTATACAAGGTATGTGGGTAGAGGATACTATAAACCTAAGAGACAACGGGGTGTGGGACATCAATTTAGAAATAAAGGAGATGGGATAATTGATACTCTAATGGGTATTGGTTCAACCATCCTTAAACATAAAGACCTAATTGGTTCAACTGCTTCTGCCGTGGGCTCCGTTGCGGGTGCTATAAAGAGTATAAAAGATGCTCAAAAGGAGTCTCATAAATTACAAGCAATCAAAGAAATTAAAAAAGGTAAAACTCAACTATCTTCACAAGAACGACAAAAAATCATTAAAATACTTGGGTCAGGGTTTCAACGATTTTAATACTATATAAATACAAGTATGGAAGCGATTGATAGTATCTATGATTTGGATGATACGATTATCATTTCAAACTCTACTAAAAAGGAAGACTATTTTAAGGTAAATGCTATTACAGGAACAGACTGGAATTCAAACGGAACAAAAAGTTTTGAAATAAATAATCAACAAACTTACTTGAATCTAGCTGATAGTTTCTTGCTGTGTAAATTTAAATTCACTAAGGCTGCGAATAATACTAATGCTACACTCGTAAATGATTTCTTCTGGAAAATGTTTGACAGTGTCCGCCTGTATATTGGAACACAAGAGGTTGAAGCGGTTGATTATGTCTCTGCTACATCTGAAATGATGAAATTTACACTATATTCGTTTAGTGATAGAATGGGTAAGGGAGCTGTTGAAGGTTTTATTCCTGATATGTCAACGGGTACAAACGCAGACCCTGGTTATAGTCAAAGGAAGTCAATGTATAATGATGACGCAAAAGCTGAGAATAGTTTTACCGTAGCAGTACCTCTGAAAGGTATATTTGGATTTTGTGATTATGATAAAGTTTTGTATGGGCTTAAAATTAGATTTCAACTACAAAGGAATGATAATGTAAATAGATTGCTTTTTGGGGTTGAAAATGCTTTTGGAGAAAATAATAAATTTGTTATTAATGATTTGTGTTGGTATATCAGTGAATATACTCCTAATCTTAAAACGGAAGAGATGTTAAATAGAAGACTTAACTCAAAGAAACCGCTAAATGTATCATACCTTAAAAGAAGATGTCAACACGTTAAACTGGAACACACTACCTACACTTGGAATTTGGGTGTTCTTCAAGGAAAGCCACGATACCTCTGGCTCATTTTTAAAAAACCAGATGGAGAGGACGGTACTAATAAGAATAATGCGCTGAGTGATAATGCTAAGGTGAAACAACTTCGGGTTTCTCTTGATGGCACATTTTATCCGCGAGATAGATTGGAAATTGATTGGGAAAAAAATGATTATGCGGAAGCCTACAAGTCCTACCAAAAGGTGTGTGAAAGTAATGGTAATAATGATCCTATTTTGGATATGGTTGCATTTAAAGGTTTATATACAATCTACGCAATTGACCTGAGTTCTCAAAAGGAAACTATAAAGTCTAATCGAGTGGATACTTCTCTATACATTGAAAGAGGGGAGAATGAAGAAGTTGATGCTTATTGTTTGCTTTTGGAGGAAACAGAATTACAGATTAATACAGATAATGGTGTTATGATTAATATCACATAGGTTTTTTCTCATAAATAAATGGTAGGGGTATATGTTAATCAAATCAATCTTAATAAATTAACATCTTGTATTCAAAATCAAAAGCCTTGTATTATTAATGTTAATACAATTCAAAGAAAAGGAGCTGTAAGAATTGATGTTTTACTCACACACACACAAGTAAAAACACTAAATGATGTTGGATCACTTAAAATTAAAATGACGAAACCTATGTTAAAGAAATATTCAATAGACGAGTCAAGAGGAGGATTTCTCCCGTTTCTAATTCCTTTATTTGCTGGTTTAAGTGCGGCGGGAGCATTGACTGGTGGTATTTCAGCAGCGGTAAAAACTGCTAACGAAAGGAAGGCACAACTAAAAGCTCAAAAAGAATTGGAAAGACATAACAAGGAGTTGGAGAAACAAATTAGTGGAAGTGGTGTAATTGTAGATTTTGCTCAAAAACTTGAAAGTCTACCTGATAAAGCTAGATTGTTGGTTGGAGATATGCTTTCCTCTATCGCTCAAGCGGGTGTTAAACTAACTAAACGGGGTAATGGATTGTATCTTTCTCATAAATAAATGGATAAATGGTTTAAACAATTTGGAAAGAATACAACGTCAAATATAGAACTAGCTAAGTATTGTAAAACACTAAAAATTGATAATGTGGTTATTTGTATGAGAGATGAATTAATACATATAAATAAGAATACAAAGAATATTATTATGAATTTAGACACACAGAATGGTTCTCATTGGGTTTGTATTCATAATAGTCAGGATAAATATTATTTTGATAGTTATGGTATGCCACCACCTGTTGAAGTAATACAATTCTTACAGAATGGTGTTTATCAAACATTCCAAGTTCAAGAAATTAATTCTAAATGTTGTGGCCAATTATGTTTATATGTATTATTTCAACTCAACAATAATGAAAATTTTTATGATATCATTTTTTATCTAATATAAATGACCTATGTTGGAAAAGATGGTTCTATCTTTGGAAAATCCTCTCAGGATATTGATTTATCAAATTATTATACAAAGGCACAGGCTGAACGACAAAAATATAGTGTAAGTAAAAATATTAATATGAAGAATACTTATAAATTAATCAATTATCCAAACCCTACAGATGCGAATGACTTAATTAGATTAAGTGATTTATCACAATATATATTTTTAAAGAAAACAGCACGTTTTGTGAAAGAAGTAAAATTTACAACCACAACACCTGGTTATACTGACCATACACCTTTCCTCATTGAATTTAACTACCTGCTTACAATTGAATTTTATAAAGAAGGACATTTAGTTAATATGCGAATTAATAAATGGGGGTATGATATGCCTGATTTAGGGTATAATTGGTCTTTTTCAATAAACATAGAAGACCTACATGATTTAAATCAGTCTCGTAAAGAAGAATATTATCCACTTGGTGAGGATAAGGATTTATGTGGAAGTACAATTAGTAAACAACAAATACGTGATTTTAAGAAAATAAAAATATATGATAGTATAGCGATGGTTCGCATGACAAAGAAGGAAGGTAATGAGATAAGGATAGAAAGCCGAGGAATACAAACCGATTTGGTAGTGGGAAGATGGGGTGGTATTACCTGTCATAATATTAATCTCACATATATTTCTGATACATAAATGGCAGGAAGAAGACTACAAGAGAATTATAATTTTTGTATTCAAGGATACCTACAAGAAAAGGGTGCTCGGTATTACATACCTTATGATTTGGAGCATATACATGGGAATTTTGTCATAAAAAACTGGCCTTATACTGATATTGTTAAACCCACAAATAGAGACTTGTTTAAAATATTAAATAAAAATGAACTTCTCAAAGTTATGAAATATAAAACTCTTTTAGAAATCGTCAACAAATCTTATTGGTATCCTATTATGAGAAAAATAATTATAGATACAAGAATATCTCAAAATCCAGATGAGTATATGTATAATATTCTTTGGGGTTCAAACTCAAGGGTAGCAAGGGATGAGGAAGGAGTTGAAGAAGAGAAGGAGGAAAGAGAGAAAAAGGAGAAGGAGGAAAGGGAGAGGGAGGAGAAGGAGGAGAGGGAGAAAAAGGAGGAGGAGAGGGAGAAAAAGGAGGAGGAGAGGGAGAAAAAGGAGAAGGAGGAGAGGGAGGAAAGGGAGCAAAGAGAGAGGGAGGAAAAATATAAAAAGATGGAAATCAGTGAGATTTATAAAAGATTTAAGGTATTACTGCAAATAAATCAAACTCAACGCACTGAGGAGGAAAATAAAGAAATTCAAATTCTCAGGAAAATATTATTTGAAAGAATGGAAACAACCTTTACTACAATTTCAGGGAGGAGGTTTAAACGAGAAAGTGGTGATGAAGAAGAAGAAGGAAAAGATTATGTGATTGATGATGTTGGTGCCATTGACTTTAGTTAGTTTTTATTTGTAAATAAATGGAGGAGAGAGTGAAGGCATTCCTTAGGATTCTTTATGTTTTAAAAATAAAGATTGAAATGTATATGTTGAAAACCAAAAAGGTTTTGATACTCTGTCGGAATTTTTCTGATAAATAAATATGAGTTATTGTCTCAAATGTAAAAAGAAAACTAAATCTAAAAATATCTCTTATGTTAAAGCTAAAAATAATAGAGTTTATCAAAAAGGAATATGTCAAGTATGTGGCTCTAAAAAGTGCCAATTCATCTCTCCTAAAAGAGGAGGAGACATACAAAAGTTTATGTCAGGAAGTAAATTTACAACAACTGGAATTCCAGGGGAATTACACCTTCCAGGGTATTCTTTCTGTGGTCCAGGAACAAACTTGGATAAAAGATTAGATGAGGCTGACAATCCTAAACCTTGGTCTAAACCTACAAATAGGGTTGACGAAGTGTGTATGAAGCATGATATTGCTTATGGGAAAACCACTACGTTGACTGAAAAACATAAAGCCGACAGCGAAATGTTGTATAATTTGTCTTTGATACAAAATCCAACGTTGAGAGAGAAAGTTGATAGGTTTATTGTGAGAAATTTGATAAATGCTAAATTGAAACTTGGTCTTGGTTATTCCTCAAAAAACTATTAGGCTCTAATGATGCCATCAAGACTGAGGAGCTTTTGGCTGAAGAATTACACAAACCTATAATCACAAAGTTTAAAAGAAGGAAGGTTTATTCTAAATACACTGACCACATATGGTCCGCTGATTTAATTGAATTGAATAATGACAGGGGATACAGGTATGCTTTAACCGTTATTGATTTGAGGAGTAGATTTGCCTGGGTTGTCCCTTTAAAAAATAAAAGGGGTGATACTTTAATGTTAGCCTTTAAGCTAATATTTGATCGGGATAAAAGGAAACCAAAGAAGTTATGGACTGATGAGGGAACAGAGTTCTATAACAAAATATTCATGAAATTTCTTAAGGGGAAGGGTATTAAATTATACAGCACCTTTAATGAAGGAAAGGCAGTTGTTATTGAGCGTTTTAATCGTACTTTAAAAGAGAAATTATATAAAAAATTCACACAACTCGGTTCTCAAAAATGGGTGTATTTAATTCAGGATATTGTAGATGATTACAACAATACAGTTCATTCATCAACAAAATCAAAACCATCAGAAACATTTACAAAATTAGAATATGAAAAGGAGATTAATTTGAGAAAGCCCAAGTTCAAAGTTGGTGATATTGTAAGGATATACAAATGGAAAAGCCATTTTGAGAAAGGTTATACACAAAAATGGACTCGTGAATTATTTAAAATCATTGATGTAATGGATACAGTCCCTTGGACCTACAAATTATATGATTTAAATCGAGAAGAAATCTTGGGTTCATTTTACTCGCAAGAATTACAAAAAACAAAGCTAATAATTCATTAAACAACATTTCTATTCACCCCACCCATATTAGCTAATTTAATTCGTGGTAATAATAAAAAAAAATTAAATAAATAAAAAATCATAAGCCACGCCCACACCGACCCCGCCCACACAGACCCCGCCCACACAGACCCCGCCCACACAGACCCCGCCCACACAGACCCCGCCCACACAGACCACACCCATCATCCCCCACCCTCCGTGCACCCCCACCCTTGACCCTTCACCCCCCTCATCCCACCCCCACCTTCCCCACACACACAAGGGGAGGGGAGGGGTGGGATGAGGGGGGTGAAGGGTCTTTGGCAGGGGTGCACCTCCCCGTTCCCTCCTTTATTCTCTTTTTGTAATTAAGAATTAAATAATTGTAAACAAAACAAATATATATAAATATTGAAAACATTAAAATCTTTATATTATTAAAACATTTTTCTTGAGGTATACATTCAACTTCTCCCCAGCATAAGTCATCAATTTCTTCCCAGCACAAGTCAAAGGTTGGTTCAGCAGATGTCTTCAGGTTTTGAATCTCTTTCTATTAAAGACAAGAGGGGAGAGATATTTATTTCATATTTATGTTCCATGTCAAAGCGTCTTGAAAAGCGCTATACAAAATAAATGTATTATTATTATTATTATTAATATAGGGTCGGATGCCCTTCCTGACACCAACCCTGAATCACCTCTTACGATGCGCAGGGATATGGTGTACCTATTATAAACGGTGAACCACACACACGTACACACATGCTTACCTCGAAAAAATCGAGCTTTGTGTTCAAGTGGTCGAGTTGAAAATTTAGGGTACCACATGTTGACGGGAAATAACCACTCTTTGGAAAATCAAAATCGTCCCACTCCAAGCTTTGGTCTTCAAGGCTGCAAACAAAATAAGGAGAAATTACTATGTTGAAGTAAGCTTGACAAAACATCACACACACGCACACACACATACACACACATACACACACATACACATTCACACATACACATACACACACACATTCACAGATACATACACACACACACATACACACACGAACGCACACACAAACACATACACACATTCACAGATACATACACACATTCACAGATACATACACACACACACATACACACACACACACACACACACACACATTCATATATACATACACACAAGAACACACACATACACATACACACACACATTCACAGATACATACACACACACACATACACACACGAACGCACACACAAACACATACACACATTCACAGATACATACACACACACACATACACACACACACACACACACACACACACATTCATAGATACATACACACAAGAACACACACATACACATACACACACACATTCACAGATACATACACACACACACATACACACACGAACGCACACACAAACACATACACACATTCACAGATACATACACACACACACATACACACACACACATACACACACGAACGCACACACAAACACATACACACATTCACAGATACATACACACACACACATACACACACACACACACACACACACACACATTCATATATACATACACACAAGAACACACACATACACATACACACACACATTCACAGATACATACACACACATACACACACGAACACACACAAACACATACACACACGAACACACACACACACACACACACACTAAGGCAGCGTCGTTTAACACAAATGTATTAATATTTAGTATCTTACCTTGCATATGAATCTTCCAAGAATGGTGAAACATACAGGTTGACCAAGTTCATTTCGTTTTGCAACTCTTGAGATTCTGCAGTATTTTCATTCCAACCAGTTTGAAGTTCTGCCAGGATATTCGCATTGCTGTAAAGATAAAGGAATATTAAGTCATTTGTTGTATAATTAATCCCATACAAAGCTTTAAACACTTTAATTTTAAATGAAACTTACCTTGGTGAGTATTCTTCTTCTTTATCAGAGTAAAGGATGGAGTAGTAAGACATGTCGATCCCCAATGATCAAAATTGAATTGAACACGTTCTTTTATAATGAACAAAATGTATTTTCTTGAAATGACGACATGCAGTCATTTCGGGGAAGCCCTGAGCGTGTGTGAATAACAGGAAATAAGACAATGAAATCTTTCTGGGAAGTTATCCAAGTCATTGAAACAACGTCATTTCTCAAAAGCGAAGAATTAATAAAAAAAGGTTTGATTTGTAGGGTCGTTGTTTGAGTGGGTTATATTCACCAGATGATATTAAGAGTAAAAGGTTAAAAGGTCCATAAGGTCAGAAGGATCACAGGTGTTTAAGTGGTCTAATGAATAAGGATAACATGTCAAAAGGTATGAAGGTTCGTAAAGAACAGGGTGAGAGAAATAGAGGTCTTTAGGGTCAATATGGAAGTGAATGGGTCAAAGATTAATCTGCCAGATGATATGTAGAAGAAGGATGATAGGTCTATAAGAGAAAACAAATATTTGTAGTGTTTGAGTGGTCTAATGAACAACATTAAGGATAGGTACTACAGACAAAAGGTTCATAAAGATGAGGGTGGGAGAAATAGAGGTGTTTATGATTTTTGAAAAAGACAAGGGGGTAAATGACATTAGATAGGGATTTCCCATGTTAAACGGAGGTGTCCCAGAAGCAACATTATTACACTACTTGTGAGGTATTTTTATTACGTGTTTTATGGCTGTGAGGTGTTTTTATTATGTGTTTTATGGCTGTGAGGTGTTTTTATTACGTGTTTTATGGCTGTGAGGTGTTTTTATTACGTGTTTTATGGCTGTGAGGTGTTTTTATTACGTGTTTTATGGCTGTGAGGAGTTTTTATTACGTGTTTTATGGCTGTGAGGTGTTTTTATTACGTGTTTTATGGCTGTGAGGGGTTTTTAATTTCGTGGTGGTGAGGTGTTTTTATTTCGTGTTTTATGGCTGTGAGGTGTTTTTATTACGTGTTTTATGGCTGTGAGGTGTTTTTATTACGTGTTTTATGGCTGTGAGGTGTTTTTATTACGTGTTTTATGGCTGTGAGGTGTTTTTATTAAGTGTTTTATGGCTGTGAGTTTTTATTACGTGTTTTATGGCTGTGAGGTGTTTTTATTACGTGTTTTATGGCTGTGAGGTGTTTTTATTACGTGTTTTATGGCTGTGAGGAGTTTTTATTACGTGTTTTATGGCTGTGAGGTGTTTTTAATTTCGTGGTGGTGAGGTGTTTTTATTTCGTGTTTTATGGCTGTGAGGTGTTTTTATTGCGTGTTTTATGGCTGTGAGGTGTTTTTATTATGTGTTTTATGGCTGTGAGGTGTTTTTATTACGTGTTTTATGGCTGTGAGGTGTTTTTATTACGTGTTTTATGGCTGTGAGGTGTTTTTATTAAGTGTTTTATGGCTGTGAGGAGTTTTTATTACGTGTTTTATGGCTGTGAGGTGTTTTTATTACGTGTTTTATGGCTGTGAGGTGTTTTTATTACGTGTTTTATGGCTGTGAGGTGTTTTTATTACGTGTTTTATGGCTGTGAGGTGTTTTTATTACGTGTTTTATGGCTGTGAGGTGTTTTTATTACGTGTTTTATGGCTGTGAGGTGTTTTTATTACGTGTTTTATGGCTGTGAGGTGTTTTTATTATGTTTTATGGCTGTGAGGTGTTTTTATTACGTGTTTTATGGCTGTGAGGTGTTTTTGTTATGTGTTTTATGGCTGTGAGGTGTTTTTATTACGTGTTTTATGGCTGTGAGGAGTTTTTATTACGTGTTTTATGGCTGTGAGGTGTTTTTATTACGTGTTTTATGGCTGTGAGGTGTTTTTATTACGTGTTTTATGGCTGTGAGGTGTTTTTATTACGTGTTTTATGGCTGTGAGGTGTTTTTATTACGTGTTTTATGGCTGTGAGGTGTTTTTATTACATGTTTTATGGCTGTGAGGTGTTTTTATTACGTGTTTTATGGCTGTGAGGTGTTTTTATTCCGTGTTTTATGGCTGTGAGGTGTTTTTATTACGTGTTTTATGGCTGTGAGGTGTTTTTATTACGTGTTTTATGGCTGTGAGGTGTTTTCATTCCGTGTTTTATGGCTGTGAGGTGTTTTTATTACGTGTTTTATGGCTGTGAGGTGTTTTTATTCCGTGTTTTATGGCTGTGAGGTGTTTTTATTACGTGTTTTATGGCTGTGAGGTGTTTTTATTACGTGTTTTATGGCTGTGAGGTGTTTTTATTACGTGTTTTATGGCTGTGAGGTGTTTTTATTCCGTGTTTTATGGCTGTGAGGTGTTTTTATTACGTGTTTTATGGCTGTGAGGTGTTTTTATTACGTGTTTTATGGCTGTGAGGTGTTTTTATTACGTGTTTTATGGCTGTGAGGTGTTTTTATTACGTGTTTTATGGCTGTGAGTTGTTTTTATTATGTGTTTGATGGCTGTGAGGTGTTTTTATTACGTGTTTTATGGCTGTGAGTTGTTTTTATTACGTGTTTTATGGCTGTGAGGTGTTTTTATTTCGTGTTTTATGGCTGTGAGGTGTTTTTATTCCGTGTTTTATGGCTGTGAGGTGTTTTCATTCCGTGTTTTATGGCTGTGAGGTGTTTTTATTATGTGTTTTATGGCTGTGAGGTGTTTTTATTTCGTGTTTTATGGCTGTGAGGTGTTTTTATTACGTGTTTTATGGCTGTGAGGTGTTTTTATTACGTGCTTGATGGCTGTGAGGTGTTTTTATTCCATGTTTTATGGCTGTGAGGTGTTTTTATTACGTGTTTTATGGCTGTGAGGTGTTTTTATTACGTGTTTGATGGCTTTGAGGTGTTTTTATTACGTGTTTTATGGCTGTGAGGTGTTTTCATTCCGTGTTTTATGGCTGTGAGGTGTTTTTATTACGTGTTTTATGGCTGTGAGGTGTTTTCATTCCGTGTTTTATGGCTGTGAGTTGTTTTTATTACGTGTTTTATGGCTGTGAGGTGTTTTCATTACGTGTTTTATGGCTGTGAGGTGTTTTTATTCCGTGTTTTATGGCTGTGAGGTGTTTTTATTACGTGTTTTATGGCTGTGAGGTGTTTTTAATTTCGTGGTGGTGAGGTATTTTTATTACGTGTTTTATGGCTGTGAGGTGTTTTTATTACGTGTTTGATGGCTGTGAGGTGTTTTTATTACGTGTTTGATGGCTGTGAGGTGTTTTAAATTACTTGGTGGTGAGGTGTTTGAATTACTTGGTGGTGAGGTGTTTTGAATTACGTGGTGGTGAGGTGTAATCGCCCCAAACTTCCAGTCTGCACCTACCCCTCCCCTATGTGTGTGCTGAGGGGTTCTTTCTTGAAAAAAAAACATTCAACCTGAATCTTCAACCTAAATTGCCAATAAAAATGTAATATCACAAACACAACAAATACATTTGTGCAAAGTAATTGTTTGTATTATGATTGGTGAAAATCATGACAACACAGCAACTCAGGTACAGTCATTATTCTCAGTTGAAATAAGCCCGTTCCTCAATATCGACGCTTGGTGAGGCAAGCGCAGCGAGCCGAGCCAAGCTAGTATATATATATATATATATATATAGAGAGAGAGAGAGAGAAAGAGAGAGAGAGAGAGAGAGAGAGAGAGTATATACAAGATGCAACAACATGCATTTTAAAAGGCCATTTTCCCTGCTAGAGCGGGGGTTAGCCTTGCGGTCCCCATGACAATCTTCTCCATTTTGCCCTATTTTCTGCATCTCTCCTTGTTAACCCCCTTGCCCGCATTTCTTCTTCCACCATCTTTCGCCAAGTCTTTCTCGGTCTTCCCCGTCTTCTACTTCCTTCTACATTCATTTCCATCACTCTTCTCAACCAGTCACTTTCATCCTTCCTCAACACATGACCAAACCATCTCAACCTGTTTCTCTTCACAACATCCAGCACAGGGTCTATTCCCATCATCTTTCGCAATTCATCATTTGTCTTCCTCTCTCTCAACGATACTCCACACATCCACCGAACCATTCACATTTCCACCCTTTCCAGCCTTCGTTCCTGCTCTACGTTCATTACCCATGTCTCACTCCCATAAATCATAACACTTCTCACACATGCAGCATACACCTTTCCCTTCAGCTTCAACGACACTCCCCTCTTCATCAGCACGCCACTCCGTTCCCGAAACTTCTTCCATGCACATCTCACTCCAGCAAAAGTTGCCGAGTCTGATCCATCTTCTCCATTCAGCATGTCTCCGAGGTAGCAAAATGTTTTCACACCTTCCAGCTTCACGCCGTCTCCAAGATCCAACTCAACATTTCCTCCATGTGCAGCTCCCTCTGTGCACACCTTACATTTGAATGTAGCTGCCACACTGGTTAATGACCCGCTCAGACCACTACATTTTTGATGAACCCACTCAGCGCACATTGTACATTGAATGGAGTTCACTCCGACACCCTTCCTGCCCACAGCACATGGCCACTTCCCAGTTCTTGCCACCTTACCACATGCTTTACCACTTGCCATCACCTTCGTCTTTCCGATATTCACCTTCAGACCTTTTGTCTCCATACATTCCTTCCACTTGTTCATCTTTTTCTTCAGTCCATCCATACTTTCCGCAATCAACACCAGATCAACTGCACACAACAACTCCCACGGTAAACCCTCCTTTACGTTCTGAGCCAGCACCTCCAACACAGCTACAAAGAGTAGTGGACTTAGTACCGACCCCTGATGCACTCCCACCTTCGACTCAAACTCACCACTGTTCCCGTCCTTCGTCCTTACAGCTGTGCGCACTCTTTTGTACATTGCCATCTCTACTCTGATCAACCATTCCTCCACTCCTAACTTCCTCAATGCCCATGTCAATACTTTGCGTGGAACCCGATCGAATGCTTTCTCCAGATCAACAAACCCAAGAAACAACTTCTTCCTCTTCTCCGTGTACTTCTCCTGCAACTGCCTCACAATGAAAAGCGCATCTGTCGTTCCTCTTCCTGGCATAAATGCAAACAGCATTTCGTCGATCTTCACTTTCTTCCTTATCCTCCTCTCCAACACCCTTTCCAATACCTTCATTCCATGCTCCAATAACTTTATCGCTCGATACGAGCCACAGTCCAGAGGGTCACCTTTCCCCTTGTATAGAGGGACGAGGGTACTCAGTTCCCAATCCACTGGAATGCGGCCTTCTTTCACCACCAGATTACAGATCTCTGTCGTTCTCTTCACACCGCAACTTCCTGCTGCCTTCAACATATCTCCCACAACTCCCGTCGGCTCTCCCGCTTTTCTACTCTTCATTGCTTTTATCGCTTCCTCAACTTCCTTCTCAGTTATCTTCTCTGCCGGTCCTAAAACTGGGTTACTCTCGATGTTGCCATCCCATTCATTCTCTGCATTCAACAGCATTTCCATATATCTCTTCCATCTTCCTTTAATTCCATCTGGGTCCACAACGATTTGTCCCACTTCATCCTTCAAGCAACTCATCCCCATCACATCACACTTCTCTTTCGCTATCTGCTTTGCAATCCTGAATACCGCTCTCTGACCCTCTTCTGAATCCAAACGTTCTCCGAACATTTTCCTACATGCCTCCTGCGCCTTTGCTACCTCTTTCTTTGCAGCCTTCTTGGCTGCCTTTTAACTTTCATGCTCTGCTTTTCTGCCCCCGTACCCTTCGCCTTCTGCCAGTCCTTGAACCTCTTCCTCTTCTCGTCAATCCTCTCTCCAACTTCATCATCCCACCACCATGTTTCCGAGTGCCTCGGTGGTCCTTTTGTCCATCCACATACCTCACCAACGGCTCCCAACAGACTATCTTTCATTGACATCCAACCACTTTCAAGCTCAACCACATCATCCTCTACCCTACTCAGCCTCTCTTTTAATGCCTCCTTTACTGTCAGTAACGATTTGTCCGCACTCCCACCTTCACCTCCCATACTGTCACCTCTTTCAACCTCCACACCTTCATTCTCGGTTGGTACTTCACCCGCCGTGCTCTCCTCTCACCTTTCACCCTTATGTCGCAGACAACCAAGTGGTGCTGTGAAACAGCCTCCTCCCCCGGGATCACCTTTGTGTCCCGGAGGTGCCCCCTATCTCGCCTACGCACCATCAGGTAGTCAACGGTTGTGGTCGACCCACCTGACGTGTATGTAACAAGCTTATTATCCTCTTTCTGGAACTGCGTATTACAAATCAACAAATCAGCTCCATCAGCAAACTCCAAAATCCTTTCATCTTCTCCATTTCTCACACCATATCCGTAACCCCCATGAGCTCCCTCAAAACCGTCTATACTCCTTCCCACATGTCCATTTAGGTCTCATCCTACCACAACAACTTCCTCATCTTTCACGTTTTCCATCAGCTTCTCTATCGCACACCAGAACTTGTCCTTCTCTTCATCGCTCCGACCAACCTGCAGAGCATATCCCGAGATGACGTTCACCAAGAGCTTTCCAATCATCATTTTCACCATCATCAACCTTTCACTCACTCGAGTCACACTCACCACACTGTCTACAAACTCCTCAGAAAACAGGACACCAACACCATTCACGCCCTCCGGGCACCCTTGCCACACAAACTTGTATTTCTGTCCCTGCCTACCCTTCACCATTCTCACACCACTTCCTTTCCATCTCGTCTCTTGCACACAACATATGTCCACTCTTCTTCTGACCAATACTTCCACCACTTCTCCTGATCTCCCTGTCATTGTCCCTACATCCATGTCCCAAACCTCAGAAACCGATGTCCACTTCGGGCATCAGACGTTTCGTCGTCATAAATGGAGCGATTCCCACCCTTGCTTCGATCGGGTTCCCCACCTTTAGTTTTGACGAGAGGGAGTGGGGTCGCCCACAGGGTACTTCGGGCTGTACCCTGCCCATATGTAGTTGTAATTGTCATGGTTCTCTTTTTGAGGCAATGTTTTTCTGGCCGGATGCCCTTCCTGATGCCAACCCTTTTAGTCACCTCTTCCGGCATGCAGGGATACGGTGTACCTATTCTAAACCGGGGTACACACCGGGAATATATATATATATATATATATATATATATATATATATATATATATATATATATATATATACACATATATATATATGTATATATACTATATTATAATAAAAAAAAGATATATATATATTTTTCATGCTTCAGGTATTTTTTTACGTTAAGAGCTTCGTGACTTTTGTCTTCAGCAGTATTTCCAGGGAAAGACTTGGATCGACGGAGGATGTCTCGGGTGCAGTTGGTTTTGGAGTCCAGATTTGATATGTGGTTGACCAGGAAAGGTCATGGTTGATGATGAGGCCTCGAGGTTCAAGAGACTGAACCTCTTCCAGTGGATGACCAAGGAGATCGATAGGTGGTTTCTTTTGACGATCCTTCCCGCGATGATAAGATGAGACTGTGGGATTTTCCAGGATTGAAAGACATGTTCCATTTGTCAGAATAGTCATTATCAGACCACAAGCATGCCAATAGAAATTTGTCAGCCTCTCGAGTGACGATTAGGAATGCTTGGACCATCATATAGATTACTTGGTACTTCACAAAAAAAAGGTTCCGAAAGAGGCCTAAACTTAGCTGATTCGTATTCGAAGCTATTCAGTCTACATTGTCACTGCTTTAGCATGGTTCCGCCCGAGGCATTCCGTTTGTTGACCAAAGCCCAATCTGCAGGGGCAACGTAACATGCTGGCCGGCTCTCGAAGGCACAATTCCTGTGAGGAGTTTTCGTGCCAGAGTGCATAGCCAATGCATGCCTGGAATGGCAGGCTTAGCACAATGCCTTATGTTGAGGTTTCGAAGGTCCGTCTCCCCCTCCCCTTCCCCCTAACCCCCACGCAACCCCTACCAGCCCCTCGGTAATGAATGCAGTGCAGTTAGTTCAAGTAGTATGCCCAGCAGCAGCATATGTCAGAATATCCAAATGGATGCACTCTCATGTGGGCATCCCTTTTTAACTCCACTGTTACACAGGCAGAAATGGAGGGTGAGGGGGGGGGGGGGGGGGTAGATTTCAATTTGTAAAAGTAAAAACAATTTTCCTTTAAAACAGTGGTCTCAAAATGAGAAATGCCTCTCCTTTGGCGATGATACGCGCTCCGTTTAAAACATGTCATGCAGTATTTTTCTGCCAGAGACTCAATACAATTTCAGGAATAACTGCTACTGATTAAGCATGAACAAAAACATGTTAAAATAAAACAGCTGTCGGTAACTTTTTTCTGTCCTGCTTTAAAAACAACAATTAAGCCTAACATGTGTGGGTTCAATCCCTGACCACACCATAACTGCCATGCTGGTCCTTCACAGGGAGGACTTTGCAAAAATGAGTACCTATGTCGACCTATGGAAAGCATAATCCAGTGAGCATTATGGATCTCAAGGAAGCCTTCAAAAAAGTCATCGTCATCATTCGGATGCCACATGTGGCTGTCGATGGGAATCTGTTCGTGCAGGGGCACGGCGACGATGCGGGATTTATATATATACATATATATATATATATATATATATACATATATATATATATATATATACATATATATATATATATATATACATATATATATATATATATATACATATATATATATATATATATACATATATATATATATATATATACATATATATATATATACATATATATATATATATATATATATACATATATATATATATACATATATATATATATATATATATATATATATATATATATATATATATATATATATATATATATATATATATATATATATATATATATATATATATATATATACATATATCCACAAAAAAAATATATATATATGTATACAAAAAAAAATATATATATATATATATATACAAAAAAATATATATATATACAAAAAAATATATATATATATATATATCCACAAAAAAAAAAAAAAATATATATACAAAAAAAAAATATATATATATATATATATATATCCACAAAAAAAAAAAATATATATATATATACAAAAAAAATAAAATAAATATATATATATATATACAAAAATATATATATATATACAAAAAAATTATATATATATTGTTGCGGATATGAGGACTGTATTTTTTTTGATTGTGTGTATTATTATTATTGTTTATTCTGCGCCTCCTGCCTCCGGAGCTGTGTAAAGGTCAAAGGGCGTCCCATAATTAGTCCATAAAGCATCCACACAACAGCTAATCATAGAATACCCCTGTTCGATAGCTTATATCTTATTATGTGTTTTAGGGTAAGGCTGTGTCTCCCATTAATTGAAATACTCCATTGCATCAGTGAAAGAGATAGATTCCCTTCATTCCCACTCCCAAAACTTCCATTCCCCCTTTTCGTCAATTGCCAACTGCATTTTGGGCGGTTTTCTCTTCATCCACCATTGGCCACGAGGCAGGGTTGGGGAAGAAAGGCGGGTCTCCACCTCGTCATAGAGGGGAGGAGTGAGTCAGCCCCACTCAACCAACCACGAACAAGGGGTTGGACTTGGAGAGGGTGTGGAGAGAAACATCGAGGAGGTTCGCGAAGGTTGAGGGGTGGGGCCTATATAACCCGCAGGCAGGGCGTTCCCAAGGCAGAAGAGAGATGAACCATTACAGAGAGACGAGAGGGAGTCCAAGGAGTTGAGTCCGAGAGAAGTCCAGAGTTGCGCTGCAGATCGAGCCACCGAAACTGCACTTACTACAGCTCGAGCCACCGCAACTGCATTTATTGCAGCTGGAGCCACTGAAACTGCAGCCACAGCAGTGTGAGGCCTGGACGGCAGTTTGGAGCAGGGCCGCGGAGGAGCGGCGGCTGCCCAACGAGTCAATCGTGCTGAAGGACCAGTGGACCTCCCTATCCCGCCAGCCATCCATCTCCCGCCAGTCCTATCATCATTCCCCGAGTGAGTCTGTCCTTGTTTGTTCTGTCCCTGGGTTAATTAAGACTGTAGGTAAGCTAGCGTTGCACTGTGTATCTAATCTCGTCTGTAAATAAACGTGACTGCTTTCTTCTTGATTATATGTGTAAATAATAAATCCAATTACTCT